>NC_080700.1:19916891-20221348 GCF_030445035.2 Dasypus novemcinctus
TTCTATGTCCATGGATTGGAAGATTAAATGTCAAGAAGATGTCATTCCTACCCAAACTAATTTACAAGATCCAAAGCAATACCAATCAAAATTATAACAGCCTACTTTACAGAAATAGCAAAGGCAATTACCAAATTCATTGGATGGGAGAGTATGCCAGAACAGCCAAAAGAATTCTAACAAAAGAAAAGTGATGTGGGAGGAATTTCACTGCCTGAACTTGAAACATATTACAAAGCTACACTGGTCAAAACAAGAGGATACTGGCATAAAGATAGACTCACTGATCACTGGAATAGAATTGAGAGTTTAGAAATAAACCCTCACCTCTATGGCCAACAGGTTTTTGACAAACTTATCAAAGCCATGCCAATGGAACAAAACAGTCTCTTGAACAAATGATGCTGGGAGAATTGAATATAAACAAATCAGTGAAAGAGGACCCCATCTCACTTCCTATACAAGAATCAACTCAGAAGCAATCAGAGAGGAAACAACCAGCAAGATGGCAGCAGATTACAGAGCTCCTAGAGTCAGCTCATGGTACAGGGCAGTTAGAAATCACCCAGAGCTCTCTAAAGTACCTCCTTAGGGGCTCCAGGAGACCAGAGAAGCATCCTACAACATCCTTGAAAGAAAGGAAGGAGGAGACTGTGCATCTGCAGAGAGGATTCATGAGAGGAGCACTCAATGCCACAGAAGCCAGTGCTCATACTCCACTGGCAGCACAAGCCACCTCAGGAGTTATCCCCTGACTGGAATGGGAAATTCCATTTCCCCAAATTGGGGGAGGAAGAGATGGCTGGGCACTAAATTCACATACTGATAAATAAATTAAGCTGGCTGAAGTCTATTCCTAAGAAGAGCTAAAGTTTGAACCACTCCAAGTCAGAAAGAGGCCAGTAGCCATCATTTTGACTATGTCTCCAGCCTGAGTGGAAGCTGGGCTGAATGAAAATCACAGTTCTGGAACATTCCAACTTCTTTCTATCCACATGGTATTGCAGCTCTAGTGTAATCCTCAGCCCCACCTCTGTCAGGGAGGAAGCTGGAGGGCCTGGGCCAGCCTTTCTAGGAACTACAGGCCATGCTACAGAGGCCGGTGCTCATGCAACTTTGCTGCCCAAGCCTCCTCAGGAGTTATTCAGTGACTGGAGTTGAAAGCTCCATTTTCCAAAAACATGGGAGGAAGAGAAGAGTGGCCATCGACTTCTGCTACTGATTAGTAAATTCAACTGGATAAAGTAAAACTCTCAGAAAAGCTAAAGGTTGAATGTGTCCAAGTAAAAAAGAGGCCAATAGCCACCATTTTGATCCCATCTCTGGCGTTAGGCAAAGCCATGCTGACTGAAAATCACAGTGAGAAAGGGACTGGTTTCTTTCCACCCAGAGAGGGCTACAGCCCTAGCCTAGGCTGCAGCCTCATCTCTGGCAGGGAGGAAGATGGCAGGACTTGCACCAGCATCTCCAGGTAACTGCAGGCACATTCAGCTGGCACAGACTAAAGAGTCAGAACTGTTGTCATTCTGGATTGGCTCAGCATAGATTGTCACTCAAACCTGAAGCTGATTCCCCACCCTACAGGGGATAAAGGGGCTTAAAAGTTCATCTGTGTCTCTCCGATAATAATAGATTGTCTTGGTCTGCACAACTTGTATTATTACACACAAATGTGGCTCTGTCCCTAGCCCTGGCAAATGAGAAAGTTGGGAGAAGATTCACTGGCCCCTGGGGTAAGGCCGGCATCTTAAGCATTCAGAGCTACAGCACAAAATACATCCTCAGTTCCAACTACACAAGCAAGGGAGAAAGGGCAAGGAAGCCTAAATAAAAGAGAAAAACTGCACCCAGAGTAAAAACATCTAAGCAGCCAGATGCCAAAACACCAGAAACAAACTACAATCCATACCATGAAACAGGAAGATATGGTCCTGTTAAAGGAATAAGATATGCCTGCAGATGACATAAAGGAGTTGAAACAATGAATGACAGATGTTCAAATAAATCTCCTTAATAAGTTCAATGAGATGGCTGAAGAGATTAAGGACACTAAGAAGACACTGGAGGAGCACAAAGAAGAATTCGAACGCATACACAAAAAAACAGTAGAAATTAAGAGAATGAACAGCTCAATAAATAAAATAAAAAATATCACGAGTCAGATGAGAGCAGAATTGAGGAGGCAGAGAAGAAGGATTGGTGAACTTGAACACATGGCCTCTAAAAGGGAACATACTCAAGAAGAGATGAAGAAAAGAATAGGAAAAACCCTTTAAAGATCTCAGGGAACTAAACAAAAGGAAGAGATGTGCAACCATACATGTCATGGGTGTCCCAGAAGGAGAAGAGAAGGGAAAAGGAATATTTGAAGAAATAATGCTAGAAAATTTTGCAACCTTATGAAAGGACACAGATATCTGTGTCCAAGAGGCATAACATATTCCCATGCAAGTAAATTTTAACAGACTAACTCCAAGACACATACTAATCAGAATGTCAAATGGCAAATGCATAGAAAAAATTCTTAGAGCAGCAAGAGAAAAGCTATACATAACATATCAGGGATACTCACAAGAGGAATGCTGATTTCTCCTCAGAAACCATGGAGCAAGAAGGTAGTGATATGATATATTTAAAATATTCTAAAATAAAAACTGCCAGCCAGGAATCTTATACCCAGTAAGACTACCTTTCAAAAATGAAGGTGAGCTTAGAGTATTCACAGATAAACAGAAACTGAGAGAGTTTATAACAAAGAGCCTACAAGACAACTTGTAGGAAATACTAAAGGGTGTGCTACAGGCTGAAAAGATAAGGAGAGAGGGGCTTTATTTATTTGGAAGAGTGAGGGATCCTGATAGCCAGAAACATCTTAAAAATGGAAAAGTGAAATTAGAGGACTCTCACTTCCATGCTTTAAATCATATTACCTAGCTATAGAGGTAAAAAACAAACCCAGCATGGTACTGATATAAAGATACACATATAGACTAATGGAACTAAATGGATGCTTCAGAAACAGACCCTCACATCTATGCTCAGGTGATTTTTGACAAGGTTGTTGAACCCAGTTTGGGAGGAACAGTCCACTCAAAAAACACTGTTGGGAGAACCGGATATCCATAGGCAAAAGAAGGAAAGAGACCCCTATCTAATATCTTATACAAACATTAATTCAAAATGGATCAAAAACCTAAATAGAAAAGCAAGAACCATAAAGCTTCTGGAAGAAAATGTAGGATGGCATCTACAAGACCTGGTGGTAGGTGGTGGATTCTAAAAGGAGATAAGAGAAGTGCTAAGGACTACTGATGCTTAATGTAGAAATTCTAATTAACTTTATTGTAAAAGTGTGGAAATGTATACAGTTGATGGTAACACATTGCAGTGAGTTAACAGCTGGTTTATAAATGAGAATGTGGTTGGAAAGGGTAGTCTAAGGATGTAAAAGTCAATTGAAAGAAAGCTAGGGAATAATCTAGACACTGAAGAACAATATCAGAATGGCCATTATCAAAAAGACAGATAACTACAAGAGTTGGAGAGGATGTGGAGAGATAGGAACACTTCTTCACTGTTGGTGAAGAATGGTACAGCCACTGTGGAGAACTATCTGGCATTGACTAAAGAAGTTAATATACAGTTGCCACATAATGCAGCAATACCACCACTAAGTATATATATACCTAGATGCGTTGTGGGAGACTGGCTTACCTGTTCCTTCTTGTAAATGTTACACCTGTTCTATTGTAGATGTTGCAGTAGTTAGATATTGCAGTTGTTCCCTATTAATGTAGATGATGTTGCAGTTCTGATAAAGAGCTGCTCAGTAGTTTCCAATAAATAGGAAGTGGAATCTAGGGTGGAGGCTCTCAGTTTCAGAAGCTGTGAGCCCCATTTTCCCATCTTTATCTCCTCTCTTCTGTGTCTCTCTCCATCCTTTATTTCTGTAAGTTCTGAGCCACCTTGCCTTTATGCCAACTTATAGCTGAGCTGATCTCAGCACAGAAGAACTGAGAGCAATGACATCTGCGCACGCATGTTCATAGCAACATCATTCACAATTGCCAAAAGTTGGAAACAACCCAGTGGTCCATCAACAGAGTGGATGAACAGTTGTATAGTCACATGATGAAATATTATGCAGTTGTAAGAAGAAATGAAGTCGGAAAACACATGACAACATGGATGAACCTGGAGGACATTATGTAGAACAAAGCATGGCAGACAAAAAATGACAAATATTGTATGACTGTGTTACTATGAATCAAATATACTGTATAACATATTATATGATTTTTAAAAATTTATGTTTCCAGCATATTTAAATGAGAAATGAATGTTTTTATTCAACTTTTTTTAGTTTTTAATTTTTATATTTTCAATTATTAAATGTGCAAAATAAAGCTAATTAAAAAAACAAAGAAAAAAGGACATAGAGGACAGTTTGAAGTGGAGCCCACTGAACCAATCTGAAACATTTGAGAATCAAAATCAATAATGATAACCCATTGAATCTAACAGTTCATGAGTAATTGGAAATTTTGTTGAGGAACATGACATTTCCGTAGTCGCAAAGTGACTCCCCACAAAAATTCTTGTAAATTACAAAATTGAAAAGGATAAGTTTAAAATGGAAGAGCCTGGTAGACATGACTGCAATCAAGTGAAGGAAGTAAAACATGCTAATAAGGCAAGTTAAACCCTTTCTCCCTAACAGGATGCAATAAGAATATAGCATCACTTTGTGATATTCCTGCCAATGATGCATAAATTCTATTTAATATGAGGAAGAAATAGAGGGAAGCGGATGTGGCTCAAGTGATAGAGCTTCCGCCTACTATATGGAGACCTGGGTTCAATCCCTGGGGATTGTACAGCAAGCCAGAGCCCGCGGAAATGCCCTTGTGGCGAGCCAGTACCTGCACGAGCACCCGTGTAGTGAGCAAGTGCCCCACACAAGTGAGTCACACAACAAGATGATGATGCATCGAAACAGAGAAAATGGAAGAGTCAAGGGGAAGCACACCAAAAACCAGGAACTGAGGTGGTGCCTTTAACAGGGACCCTCTCTCCTCATTACAGGTCTCCAGGATCAAATCCTGGTTAATCCTAGAGGAGAGAAAATTAGGAGGAGGCAACACAGACAGTAAAAATGGTAGGGGGTGTTGGGGGGGTACAAATAAATAAATATTTTTTAAAATAAGAAATAGAATATGAAATGGGGGACATTCTACAAATAACTGGACTATATTTTCCAAGGTACCAAGGTCATGGACCATAGAAATACAGTACAACATGACAGTTTCAAAAAATCAAAGGACATATGATAAAGAAATTACAATAGATAATTCTTCACTACATCCTTTTACTAAGAAGGACATTAGTAGAACAATTAATGAAACTTGACTGATATCAGAGAACTGGATGTTAGTATTTTGACAATGTTAATTTCCAAATGCTAATTATCTTGTGGCCGTGTATAAGAATGTCCTTATTTGTAGTAAATAAATATCTACAAATGACTCTCAAATGAGTCTGGATAAAATCAAGCTCCTGTATTATACTTGCAACTTTTAGAAAAATGTGAAAAATTAAAAAGATATAAATTGAAAAAGCATCATGTTTCAAATAATTATTACTATCATAAAGGAACAAAACAAAAGGTACAGGATGGGAATGGGGTAGTTGCAACTTAAATTCTATTCAAAAACCTCAGCAACTCTGCCTTTTACACAGCTCTCTATTTCTAGTAATGAGCACATTGAGGGGAAAAAGTGTACACCTACGCTGTCTACTGGTCATAGAGAAGCTATGTTTAGGACAACAGTGAACAATGTTATCATAGTCTAAATGCAAGCATACCTGAAAGGAGACCAGGGACTTGAGCATATCATAAGATTTTGAACAGTTTTCTTAAAGATATGTACTGGTCAAAGTTCTTGCCTTCGAATATGTCTTGCATCATTACAACTTGACCAGTTTGAAGCATTATTTGATTCATAAAGGATCTCTCGTTCACTCAGAATATGGATTCATCACAAAAGAGAGGTGGGAGGTGGAGGCTTAAGGAAGTTAAGACACAATATTGACAGCTAGGTGGAAAATCAGTCCATTAAAAAAGCAACATATAGGAGATAACAGACTGATAATGTAAACCATAATGTAAAACGTAGGATAACTAAGAATGTAAAAAACTGTGTATCCTAAAGTATGCACCATAATGTAAGCACAGATGTCACCTTGTTAGAAAGCTAGTGTCTCAGACTCTATACATCACGTTAAGTAAATATGATGTGAATAGGGTGTAAGAGTAGCACTGTGGAAGGGAAAAGGTTTTGTGGTGGATATATGGGAGTGCTGTACATTATATATATGCATTGCTGTGGTCTAGGGCTCCTGTGAAGAGAAGCTGAATAATTAGGGGGGAAAAAAAAAAAAGAAAAAGATAGGATGTAGAATTTTTTCCAAGTAAACACGTGTTCTTTATCTAACCTTTAAACCCATCGCTATATGCCATTCCCTAGTAAGGGACCCTGACATTATATTGGGCTTCAAATTTCGGGGAGTTCTGGATCACAGAGTGTTTCAACAATGGCAATGGAGGGATACTGGTATGGGATGCCATTGACAGGTGATATATGGCTGACAGGGAGCTGTACAGAACATATGTCCAGGGTGCATGGTCATGTTTGGATATACTCATAGTGGTAACAATTAAAAACCACAGCAGGGGGGGTACTGGGTTCCTGGCCAGTGGTGCTCTGTCGTGGTCCCTAGGGGAGCAGCGACAGTCTCCCAGGTGCAGCGGCGGGGACCGGGAGGGAGTGAGGGTTCAACAGTGAGCCCCTGATGCTAATGACTATGCTTGTGAGCTGATAAGCCTAAAATAAGAACAAGGCCTAGAACAACATCGTGCCTGGGAATTTCCTCCTGTCAGCCTTCATGTTACTCAAATGTGGCCAGTCTCGAAGCCAAACTCAGCATGTAAATGCAATGCCTTCCCCCCAGCGTGGGACATGACACCCGGGGATGAGCCTCCCTGGCACTGAGGGACCACTATCAACTACCAACTGATGATGCAACTGGAAAATGACCTTAAATGGAAGGTTCAATGCGGATCAGCAGAATATCCCTGTCTGCTTAAAATAACATGACTTTAAAATGCTGTTTGACCTAAAGTAAGGGGGAAATGGAAAGGAGAAATGAGTTTATATGGCTACGAGTTTCTAAAAAAGAGTCTGGAGGCTGGCAGAAGGATTGCCCTTATGCACAACTGAGCAGAGTCAGAGAGACAGATAAAGCAGATACAACCCCCAGATATTGGTTCCTTTGAGGGCTAAAGAGACCCATGGGAGTTATGGTCATGGCCGATGGGGTTAACTACCAGGTCAGATGGCCCCTCTTTGGAAATGGTGTTTATGTGTGATGAATCTGGACTCAGATGGGATCTTCCTTCATAAGACTTTCATGATAATGTGCTGGAGGTGCAGTTAATGTTGGGGTTTAAGATATATTTAGGGGATTTGAATCTCTGGACTGACAATGTGATAGCCAGGTCCTGAGCCTCAACAGACTCCAGCACCTACAATCTGTTTTATTGGACTTACCACACTCAGCTAAGATGGAGTTGAAGAAGGACAACCACCACACCATGGAGCCTAGAGTGATTACAACTGAAAGGGGGAGGATTGCATCTAGCATTCATGTGGAATCTGAGCCTCCTCTTGACATAGAGGTGCAATGGACACAACCAATCCAATGTCCACATAGAAGAGGTGGCATTGGATTGGGAAAAGTGGACATGGTGGCTGATGAGTATGGGGAAAGGCAGGAAGAGATGAGAGGTGGAGGCGTCTTTTTGTGAGTTTTTGTTTGTTTTTTACCACATAACAAGATATCACAATCATAATGGCATAAACAATTCCCATTTTATTACCCAGCAGTTTTAGTGATTCAAAAGTCTACATGAGCGTAGCTGATTTGTCTGCTCAGGGTCATACCAGGTGGAAATCAAGGGGTAACCCAGGCTCTTTTTGCCTGGGCATGCTAGGGGGAGTACACTTCTTAGACCCCCTAGAAGTTTGGACAAATTGATGTTTCATTCTCATACTTTCTACTGCAAGACAGTGACTCCAGATTCCTTCTCATGCTTCCAATCTCTCTGACATCCTCTTTGTCCACACACCTCCACAATACATGCTCATGTGATCACACTGCACTCCTCCCACTCTTTACATTTTTAGAGTACACAGAGTCCCATCATCCTGCAACAGTTTAACTGAAACTGCCTCTTACCAGCTGAACACACTTGCCTGCTGCCTACCAGTTCACAGCTCACCCAGTGTCCATGAGCTCTGTCTGTGACCCCACCATAACTTGTATTCCCAAATTTCTTCTGGGCAATCCCCCACAATCCACTTCACACCAAATCCAGGGCAAATTCCCACACACCTCTCCGAAATTGGAGGTATATGTCATTCTCACCCAAGGCTGAGGCTGTGGTCTCAAATGAGGCTCAATTAGAAGATCATTTTTCTCCTATTTGGGCTGAGGGTCTATGTCCCTTTCTATTTTTCAGGTCTGCCCTCTGTTTTTGCCATGTGGGCCTGCATAGGGCAGTGCATACATGACAGAATCTTTTCCAGAAAAAGCAACAGTGAGAGATACAAAAAGAAAGTGATATAGAAAGATAGATAGATACATAAATATATACATACATACACTAAGAAAGGTCAAATACACTAAGAAAGATCAAATGAGACAAAAAGCAAGACAGAAGGCAGAGATGGTTTGTTCATATATCTTGGAAGTGAAATTATACGACTTTATCCATATTCTATCAAAGAGAAGAGAGTCACTAATTCCAGACAAGGATGTGTATACCAGGAGGCAGAGATAGTTGGAAGCCATTTACAGGCTCTCCAACACATGCTACAACGAGGCACTTAATCTGATTGTCAATATCATGAGTATAACATAAGCATTTTAGGCCCCGGAGGAGGATATCTGATTTTCTCTGAATGTGAAGGTCATCAAGGTGTGGATGGGAAATGAAGGCAAGAAGGGAAGTTACTTTCCCAAGATCACATCAACAAGAACCAGCACTGTTTGGGGTTGAATGCCTACTATCTTCCATTCTCTCTTGTAATTCTTTCATCTTGGACTGCATGTATTAGGTACCTGTGACACCATCACACAAGCTTTAAAGAGGCTATGCATATACATCGGCTAAAGTTCCCACGAATTACAAGCTAGAACGATCCTCATGGTTCAGATGGGAAGACTCAGAAGGCCAAAGAAGCAGAATGACTTTTGCAAAGTCACAGAAATGGGAAAGGAAGGGGAAATGTTTGAATCCAGCCCTCCCTCCTCAATGCTGGAGTCTTGAATTTCCCAGGCCTTCCTAGGGTCAGCAAGGATAACCGTGTTGCTGTAACTGAACAATTAAATAGATGACATGGAAGAGGACACTGATTAGTCACCAGCCCACAGGCACATTTTATACACACTGGGGCACAGGTAAAGAGACCCCAGGAAGTGAACAAACTTCCTTGGAGATATAACTGAAAAGAACTTGGAACCCTGGTAACAAGTAATTATCATTGTAGTTAGTCCACCACAACACTGAATTGAGAAGAAACACTTGAGAGATAAAGATGTTTCCTTGTTTATCTACTTTCCAGGGCTTTCCCCCAGAAAAACCTGACATGAGAGTCTTTTCCACAGCTTCAGGCATTGGATAACCACTCAATGCAGAAACATCTGGCCATTTAGCAATAGACACGCAAAGGTGAAACACGACACAAGGAAGGGGAATGAAGACAAGGTGAACACTTGTGATCCTGTCTAGACAGGTTCACAGCAATTATCAGCCCCAGTATGTGTGTGTGCAGGGGAGGGGCATGAGGCGTGTGTGGTCAGGACCTGGGCATAAGCAGGTCCTTGATGGGATGGAACCCTGCTGAACTTATTCACACACAGATCATTACTGGTAAAAAGGGAAGGGAAGTGCTGGGATGACAACCTTCTACCCAGATGTTAATCAACAGCTCTCATCTCCTTCCCTCATAAGTTGGAATTCTGCACAAACAGGTTGTTTTTCTAATCTGAACATCACATGGGATCTCCCTGTGTAGTGATAACCAGGCAAGGGCTTTGATGCCTTCTGGCCTGGTTGCTGGGCACACTCTTTGCAGACCTCCACCCACAAAATTGGCAAAAATCTGGACAAGAGAATCAATTAGACAACTCTCCCGGGCAAGGGGCAGGTGCACCATGCTAATAACAAGCTCAGTATGACAGGGGTGAATGGGTGCACAGCAGTCTCTACACACACTGTCTGAAAAAGGAAAAGAGGATGTCCCAGACCCCACACCCAAGGCTCCCTCCCAAACATTTCCTGAATAGTGGTCCAGGGACCCACTCCCAAAGGTATCTGAGCTGACATCCCTCCACTGACCAGCCCCTGCCTTGTTCATGTGCAGTCACTTTCCCTATATTTGCAGTATTCTAAAAAGGAAGCTTTCATACTGTTTTTACTTCATTTTGCACCATGAATGTCTTAGCATTTTGCGATTGATTTAACCTTTTTTATCATTTGAAAATTTATTTTATTTTATTTAAAATATCCAGGAGATTGGGTAAATAAACACTTAAAAATAGAGTATGTTTTAATATAGAAAACAACAAAAACTGCCTTTATATAGTTGCTGTGCATGAAAACAGACTAGAATTATGTGCAAGACCTGTCAGGTGGTGGTGCCTTCCTTTTTGTCTTAATATAATACCTTTATTGAGATAAAAACAGAATTGCACACTTTCAAAGGCTTGTGTTCAACATTTTCAGAAGCAAACTTGAGGTATTCTGTGCAGCACTCTCCTTCACTGTCTTTCCACAACTTCTTAAACATTAAAAATCATCATCCTTAGCAGGACTGTTTTTACCAAATAAAGGTGACAGAATAATATGAAATCCTTCTCTCCGTAACTTGCCATTCTGAGGGCAGTTCACTGTGTCCCATCGAGGCCAGACAACTGGGCTGCAGAGCTTGGGGAGAGGGAGGCCTCTTACCCCAGAGACTCAGCCTCTCACTGCTGGTGGAACATGATGGGATTCCTTTCTGTTGTATTTCAATAGGGCTACAGGGAAGATCTTATGTGTCCCTTCATATTCTAATGCGCTTCTCACGGGAGTCTAGACCTTCAGGAATGGGGCTGCTGGGTTGAAGAATGTGCATTCTTAAAATATTGGTAACTACAGCCAGATAACATGGAAAAGGGGTCATCTCAGTTAAGTTACAAACAGCACTCTATGAAGGAGCTTCCCCACATCTCAACCATGATGTATCGACTCTTTTAACTTATGTGAAACTGGACCAGACAAACAAATAGAAACACACTGAAATTCGAGTTCACCAAAACTTTAAGATCCAAACACCTGTACACTAATGGGGATACTGAGGCCCAGAGATGGGGATGCTACAGCAGAGAACAAACCAGGACCTGAACTCAGGACACCAAATTATCACCATGAACCAGAAGGATGCAGTACCATTTAATTTTAAGGCACTATGGACGTCTAGAGATGACTGAGTTCAAACTCTTCCATTTTCAGGTGAAGAGACTCAGAATTTAATTCTCTGCACTGTCTATAGTGTAAAATTTTAGTTTGGTTTCCATAGGATTTGGAACATCTAAAACTGTAGATGTTGGCTGTTTAGGCAGAGAGTGAGTGAGGTCTCTTTGACCTTTCTAGGCAGGACCATACTTCCCATGGGCAGATGGAAACTCTTAGGCAGGAGAATAAGCACACCCAGGGATGTAGACATCGGTAAATCTATCACTGTGTGTCCCTGTCATGCTCCCGTGCAGGGGAGGTGTAAGGTCCTGGCACTTTTGAATCCTCTCTCTGTTTGCTATAGGTCAAGGTCAGAGGCAGGCAGACCTGAGGGCATGAGCTACTTGACTTTGCCTGCCATCACTGAACGCCTCTTTCTTCAATGCACACTAAAATTTAACACTATGTTGACAAAAAGGACAAATAAAGCCCTGTTTTGGACAACCTTGCTGGTCTGCCCCTGCCCCTGCCCAACTGACAGTGGGTCCTGGTTGCAAAGCATTTGTTTTCTTTTGAGACGGAACCCTCCACAGGATTCCGCACCGTCAGTTGTGGCTAAGAGGATACTGGCACTCACAGGCAGAGCTGTGCTGACCTCTGAGCCATGCAGGGCCTGCTAATAGCCACCGAAATCTGTTTCCAACTGCTATTGGAGCAGCTGGGTGGCGCTCTGCTGATGTTTTCTCAAAGCCTGAGACAACTTCCAGTGCTCTTTGGCTTTCCTGGGGACTTCCTGGTATGTACAGTCACCGTTATTCTGATAGTGAAGTGCCTTCATACTGAAAGGAGGCATAATGAACTAGTCAAAAGTATTCTTGCTGCTACTGAAAAACATCATCAAGTCTGTGAGAAACCCACCCTCACGACAACAGCCAATGGAGCTGTTGACTCTTCTGTGGTAGGGGCTGAGCCTAAGACCTTACTGACTCTGTGTTTGTCAGCAGTCAATCAACACCTAAACAACTCTTCACTTGAGGATAATATGGATGACCCCTTGGAAAATGAACAACAAAGTAGGAGGCCTCAACTTTTATCTCATGGAACGATGATGGCGCACCTTCGAGAACAGACTCAAGTCACTCCAAACGGCAGCACAATCCCTTCAATCCTTTATGATAGATGCGAAAAAGACCTTAGAAGCTTCTCAGGTGAATGGGGAACAATTTCAAAAGAAAAGGAGATATGGTGTGAAGGAAATGTTCACCTTCAGGAAAACCTACCAATCATGGCCCAGAATATGGAGGGATGGAAGGAAAGGGAGCAAGAAATGAGGGAACAGACACAAGTACTAGACGACTCCAAAGGAAACAGGAAAGAGGCTCTGCAGGAAAAAGACATACACATCAAATCTCTGTCTGAAACCTTGCGGAAGATGACAATTATCCCTGACCATGTAAGAGCAAATTACGTGGGTGAAGACAATACGGAATTAGAAAAAAAGAATCAGAAAATGGAGAACACCTAGTCTATCCACCAGCAATTGATGGGAACAAACTTATTCATGTTGTAAACTTAAATGTTTCCTCTAAAAGGCTGGAAAGAGAAAAACTGAAAGCATTCAACAAAGTATGTGAAGAAGATGGAAGGATTAAAGAGATGACCGGGCACATAAAAAGTCTGCAGAATCAGCAAGCATCTTTGTACGCAGAAAATTCACACTTGGAAAAGAAGATTGAAAAGCTTCAGATGAAACTTCAAATACTTTCTGAGGTTCAGCAAAAACATGTGCTCCAACTTGAGAGATGTGCAATGGAGGAGGGATCTTACCACACAGAAACAGAGAAGAAACTTCGTGAAATGTATGGAAAGATGAACTTCATGAACCAGAAGCGAAACCTGTATAAGAAGATGGCTGAAGACATGGAGAAAGAAATGGACCACACCAATTCCTTCTTTCACAACCAGATTATGTTCTACGAGAAGCTAGCTCAGGAAAGGGGACTGAAAGCTCTGTCCACTGAGAGAAAGTTCAAAGACCTAAGAAAGGAAAATGATTCCATCAAGAAAATACTGGCAAGAATACAGTTGAAGCCCCAGGTTTTCCCAAGTGGCCCTTTGGCACCTGAAGTTCAAACTGCAACCTTCAGCCTCAAAGTTTGATTCCATTTTCAAAGCTGCTTATTCTGCCCATCCTCAACTACAGGAAAGTTTCTGCCTGGGTTTTTGCTCTTTAAAGGTAGTTTGAAGGATCTCTTGTAGAGTAACTGCTGCCATTTAATGTATGTACTTAGCTGAATTTTGATATTACTATGATTTTAGGGTAGTACTTTACAAATGTATATTCCTTTACTATAGGTTTTTGAATAATTCCATTTCCATGCATGTTGTAATGTAAGATGATTAAATATTGTGTTTGAATTAAAAAATGTCAAGCAGTTGGTTTCTTTACAATAAACATAAATGTATTTTTTAGAAAACAAGGAAAAAAGAGAGCAAAAAAATAAAAGAATTCTGTCTACCATTCCTCAAACTGTACAGAATGGTTAAAAGATTCCTTCTGAATGTATCTAACAGGTGTGCTTCAAATATGCTACACTTTATAAATGATCTTTTATTTTCACATAAATTTGACTTTTAAAGGAATTTTAGGTCAGAGAAATGTACAATGAAAGGAGAGGACATTCACATATACCCCATCCTCTCCAGTTCTTATATTTTCCCTTATCAATAACATCTTAAATTAATATTGGACATTTGTTTTAATTACTGTATAAATATTGAAGCTTTGCTACTATCCAAGGCCTATGATTTACCCTTTGCATTCTACAATTTATAGATAATTGACAAAATGTAAAATGCCCTCTATCTGTCATTGTCCAGAAGGGAGAAAGCAGTCCCCCAGGTCAAGGAAGAGTAGAGCCTGGAGAGGAGTGACTGGGGTTGTAACTGGAGACTAAGAGCTAAGGCAGATCACATGGGGCCTTGGTGGGACTGAATAAGTTTGCATTTTATCCCAGATTTACACCTGTAAAGTGGGCTGGGACATAAGAGTATTATGGGGTGGGAGAAGGGCAAAAGCATCAGGAGGAGCCTGGGGAAATATAGTTGTGTTGGAATGAGTGGAAATTTGCAGTGGATTAAAGATTCGGGTTACCTTCTCAGGCGCATCAATATGTTCCACTTTTATGACTTGTCAACACTACAGCATTGCTAATTACAAAACTCAGGAGTATATGAGCAACATAAAGAATTGGAGGAACACCTATGTATGTCTAGCCTACTGTGTGGTAGGGAGTACACGAACAGATAAGAAGTGAAATCTAAGCCATTTACTAAGTCTTATTAGGGAAATGTACCAAAAGGTGGACAACTAGAGTAAAAGGTATAGCGAAGCAGATTTGGCTGAACTGATAGAGTCCACCTACTACGTAGAAGGTCCAGGGTTCAATCCCAGGGCCTCCTGACCCCTGTGGTGAGCTGGACCATGCGCAGTGCAGACGCGGGCAAGGAGCACCATGCCATGCAGGGGTGTCCCCCATATACGGGAGTCCCATGCACAAGGAGTGCATCTTGCATAACAAAAACAAGCCTGTCCAGGATTGGTGCTGGACACACAAAGAGATGAAAGTGAAAGGTGAATAACTCTAGATAAATAGTAACCAAAAAAGAGCAGGGGCTGCTATAATAGTATCAGACAAAACAAACTTTAAATGCAAAAAAAAAAAGTTTTCAGTGATACAGAAGGCCATTATATATTAATAAAATGGAGAATCAACTAGGAATATACAACAGTCAGAAATATCTACACAGCAATCCAGGGTGTACCAAAATACATGAGACAAACTCTAGCAAATCTGAAGGGAGAAACAGACATCTCTAAAATAATCGTTGGAGATTTCAACACACTACTCACATCTTAGGTAGAATATTTATACAGAACATCAACAAGGGAACAGAGAACATGAACAATGTCATAGACAAGTTAGACCCAACAGACATAGAGAAAACAATGCACCCAAACTCAGAGGATCATACATTCTCCTCCTAAGTGTGGAAGCTAAACAAGACACTCCTGAACAATCAGTGGGACAAAGAAGTTGCAAGTGAAAGAAGTAAATACATTCAGACACGTGAAAATGAGAACATAACTGATCAAAACTTATGGGATACGGCAAAGGCAGTCTTACAGGGAAATTTATACCCCTAAAGACTTTTACTTCAAAAGAAGAAAGACCTAAACTCAAACAATTCAACTGAACTATAGAAACTAGAAAAACAACAGCAAACCAATCTTAAAGCAAGGAGAAGGAAAGAAATAAGGATTAGAGCAGAAATAAATGAAATTGAGAACAAACAAAAAAAAGGAGAAAATCAGCAAAACTCAAAGAGATCTTTAAGGTCAATAAAAGTGATGGATCCCTAGTACACTAACAAAAATGACAGCGAGAGAGAGAGCGAGAGGTGATGCAAAAATACAATCTGGGGAAGCAGACGTGGCTCAAGTGATTGGGATCCTGCCTACCATAGGGGAGGCCCTGGGTTCGACCCCTAAGGCCTCATGCTGAAGTCAAGCTAGCCCACCCAGTGAAGAGCTCATGGCCCACACCACAAACAGTACTACCAAGAGCCCGTGCCGAGAGCCGGCACAGCTAGATGACAGAACAAAGGGAGACCCAGAGGAGGGACAGTGAGAGACGCAGCAAACTGGGGAGATGAGGTGGTTCAAGCAACTGAGTGCCTCTCACTCACACCACAGGTCTCGGGATCAGTTTCCCTGTGCATCCTGAAGAGAAAGACGAGAAGAAAAGACAAGCAGACATGGAAAGAACACACAGTGAATGGACATAGAGGGCAGACAGCAAGTGCCAACAACAACAGCAACAACAAAAATACAATCAGAAATGAAAGGGGAGGTTATGGCTGGGCCCGAGGAAATGAAAGGGACCATAACAGGAGATTATGAGTAACTGTATGACAACAAATTAGACAACCTAGATGAAATGGACAAATTCCTTGAAATGTGTACCCTGCAATACCAATACTGGGTATATACCTAGAAAAACTGAGAGCATAGAGACAAATAGACACCTGCACATCTACATTCATAGCGGTGCTATTCACGATTGCCAAAACTTGGAAACAACCTAGGTGTCCATCAACTGATGATTGGACGAACAAACTGTGGTGCATTCACATGAGGCAATAGTGTGCGGCTTTAAATATCAATGAAGTTATAAACCTATGACAACATGGAGGAACCTGGAGGACATCATGTTAAGTGAAGCAAGCCAGACACAAATGGCAGACTATGACTGCACTCTTATGAACTACTACAAAGTAAATATATTGTGTAATATATTGTATGATTGCATTTATATAAAAGGAAAACATAAATCAATTTGTACAGATGAAATTTACTTAGTGGTAATGTAAGCCTAGGGAAGGGAGGCTAAGGGGTGTGGAGTTTTTCCTCTTTGGAGTAATGAAATACATCTAAACTTTAGAGGGATGATAAATGCACAACATTAGGATTATACTAAAAGTCCCCATTTACATACTTTACATAGATTGTATTGAATTTGAGTATATCACAATGAAACTAATTAATAAATAAAGAATAAAGAATAACCAGAAATGGTAACTAAGTACAGCATGAGACACAGAGAAAGAATGAGAGGTGAAAATTTTCTTGTTTCCCTGTTTTTTTGTTACCATTATTATTAAAATAATGAAAATGCTCAAAAAAGCTTGAAGTGATGAATGCACAACTGGGTGATTTTACCAAATGCCACAGCAGGATGACCATGGTGAATTGACAGTTGTCGTAGTATCAGCAGGATTTTGAGGTGGAGACGGAGATTCAGGTTACATTCTGAAGGGCATCAGTATGTTCCACTTTCATGATCTGTAAACAATACAACATTCCTAAATTATAAAACTCAGGAGAAACTGAATGAAATAACAAATTGCAGGAACACCTATGTATGTCTAGCCTACTACAGTTGGGAACACACAAACAGATAAGAAGTGAACGCTAAGCCATTTACTAAGTTGCCCTAAATACTGAATCTGTGGACAAGAGACTAGAGAAACAAGGACCACTGGGCCTAATGCAGTGCACCTTGACGATGTCACCTCTGCTGCAGCCTCAATAAACTTGTCAGTTCCTTGGGCGGTCACCCTCCCCTCTCTCTGGCTTTCCCTTGGCATATAAGCATATGCTCCTCTCTGTTTCATCCTCACCCACTTTTAAGAAAAGAGCCTCCAAAAGGTCCCTAACACTCCAAATACTGGCCTCATGCTGCTCTCCATCCAGGACTCAGCTTCTTAGAAGCAATCCCATGCAGGCCCTCTGCCCAGTTATTCATTGCTACTTCATCCTCTGTGTTTTTCTACTTGCTGAACACTTGGGAATGACTCCACTCAAACCACTCTCCAAAGGGCATTCCCAATTATCTCTAAATTCTCATATTAAATTGTCCCTGTCCTTCATCATTCTTTATCTTTCCTTCCTGGCATTGCAGCACCATTTACAGATTTGATTACATTCTTCAACTTCCAACATCTTGTTTGCTCATATTCTCCTAGTGGTTTTCCCTGCTAATTCCCATTCTTACAGCTCAGGGTTCTCTCCTATTAAGCCTTTAAATGCTGATGTTCCCCACATTTCAGTCTTCTTCCCCCTTTACTTTTCAGTCAACATATTCTGTTTCAGTGACCACATCCACACCTATGGTTTCAAATGAATCAATAGGCCAGTGACTCTCAACTGCTCACATCTAGCCCAGATCTCTCTCCTGAGTACCATATTTGAATTTCTCTCTGGACACTTACAGGTACCTCAAATTAAAGATGTTGCCCAACAGTTCTGCTCTTTTTTTCCTTACAGGAAAAAACGTCACCACCAGCTGCCCAAAATATCTAAATCAGAAATTGGAAGCTTTCCTTGAACTTCGACCACATGGCCAGTTACAAAAACAAGGACTATAGTAGTCCTCAAACTGTCTTCCTTGTTTTATCATAAGTATCATTGCATATAGGCACTTATGACAAGCAGTCTGTGGTGCTTGAGGTGCCACTCTCATGCACAGCCTATGCGCCACCTTGCTGGACAGATTGAGCCCACTGTCAGTAGTCACATGACTCTGCTGTTTGCTTCTTCATGATTTGGTGCATTCTTGTATGTCAGTTGGTCTACTGTCCTGTTCTTTGGTGGATCTACCAGGTAAATGAGGCAATTTCTGGGTGTATGGTTAGTCAGTATTGAAATTCCACACACGTTCTGCTTCAAATGGTCTTTGCTTTTTGTTGCAGAGGGAGAAGTATCCTGGGCTCGTTACATTACTATTTATTTAAACAAAACAATTTTATTGATAGATGATAGTAAACCTTACACTCCATCCAAGTGTCCAATCATTGGTATTGAGTATAATCACATTGTTAAGCATTCCTCAGTTCAATCATTATTAGACCATTTTTATTATTCTAATAATAATTATAAAAATAAATAGCCCCACACAAACTCATCACCAATCACTTTATCCTTCCCCTGCCATAATTATCTCCTATTCTGTCTCTGACTCTTCAGTGTATTTGTATTGATGGAACAATGCTTATTCACAAAGAATGAAGACAAAGCTGGATCAGCTTCACTAGCAGGCATCAGCCTCACATGGCCAACATCCGTGCAGCCATAGGGAGATAGTCTACAGGCATACCTCCCTCCTATGTTCTTGGTAGCAATGCTTTAATTCAACACAAAAACCTAAACCCTGGCCACCTACTTTTCACATTCTTCTCCTGGATTTCTGCCCCTTTTGCCCAAGAAGGGGCTAGGAAGTCTTCAGGATAAAGCACCTGCTGAGTTAGCCTGACATACTCACTAAGCTAATACATCACCCATGACCAGCCTTCCCAGCCAGGCATTGGTATGGGATTGGACATGACTGGACTGCGGCTCTTAGGAAAGGAAGCCTGTTAAAGAAGTTTTTTTGTTCGGTTCATTTCAACATTAAATTGTAGATCACGGCCCATTCCCAACACACATCATGTTCTGTGAACTGGTCTGTTCTCTCTGGAGACTGATTATTCCCTGGACCAATATGGGACCTTTTGGTGTCTCCTTCTCAACATTCAAGCATCTGCTCTGACTCTCCTAGACTCAACAGCAGCCTGGACACCAGGGCCACTTCTAGAATGGAAATGGGTCTTAAATACCTAATGGATTGTTAAGAACTGTCACCAAAATAGAAGGTAATTCTTTACTAAACACAAGGGAACTTAGACAGCCACTCATTGCCTAATTCTTTGGGATAAGCCTGCATTTGCTGGTTACAGTCAACAGTTGAAGAGATCAGGGACTATTCTAGAACACTTGACAGAATGCCAATGCAAAAAACCCACTCAGCAAATGCCTTTGGGCTGTGATGATGCTAATCATGGCAAGTCTTAGCAGAAAACTTTCTCTTAAACTTTATAAAATAGATCTTTCTAGTGGTCATTGTCAAAATATATCTTTTAGCCTGTTTATCTGTCGTGAAATATTAAATAGAATGGTTATAGAGCAAAGTGACCAGATTTGATAGAAAGGTGAAGATGGCCATAAATAAAAATGAAGTTGGGAAGTGGATTTGGATCAACTGATAGAGCATCCACCTACCACATGGGAGCTCCAGGTATCAAACCCATGGCCGCCTGTCCCATGTGGTGAGCTGGCCCACGTGTAGGGCTGATGCCTGCAAGGGGTGCCATGCCACCTTAGGGGTGTCCCCCGTGTAAGGGAGCCCCATATGCAAGGAGTGTGCCATATAAGGAAAGCCACATTGTGTGAAAAAAAAGGGCAGCCTGCCCAGGAGTGGCACCGCACACACGGGGAACTGAAACAGCAAGATGATGCAACAAAAAGAGACACAGATTCCCAGTGCCACCCGAAGAAAACAAGCAGACATAGAAGAGCACACCGTGAATGGACAGATAGAGCAGGCAACTGGGGGTGGGGAAGGGGAGAGAAATTAAAAAAAAAAAGAAGTTCTGACAGATGTAACATGATGGAACCTAGAATACATTATGGTAAGTGAAATAAGCCAGACGGAAAAAAACAAATATTGTATGATCTCACTGATATGACATAATTAGGATAAGCCAACAGATCGTCAGAATTTAGAATAGAGGTTACCAGGGGACAAAGGAGGGAGATGGAAGATGAAGGTAAGGTGGATGTTCTATATGGACACTGTTTGGGTTAACTGTGAAGACTGGTATTAGATGGTGGTGATGAGAGCACAACATTGGAACATAATTAAGAGGACTAAAATATGTATCTGAATGTGGTTCCAAGGGAAATGTTAGATTATACAAATGGTAATAGAATAAAAATATTTTAAAATAATCCATGCATACTGTACTATACAGTAAACTCTAAGTTAAACCATAGACAATAGTCAATAGTAAAAATTAGAAGTGTGCCATCATCATCAATTTCAGAAAATATTCCAAACCAATGCACGGTGTCAATAGTAGGATGGTATATGTGAATCCTGTATTTTATACATGATTGTTCTATAAACCAAACATTTCTCTAATTAAAAAAAAAGGACTGAAAAGTAAGATCATATAAATGAAGATATTTCCTATCTATTTTGTTAAAATTTCACCCAGTGAAATTCAACCAGAGGCTTCCATTCTTTTTTTTTCCCAAAGAGCAAGCAAGATACCAGAAATGCAATGGAACAAAACCCATTTATTACCCAGCAGTTTCTGTGTGTCAGAAGTCTGGTTGAGGTTAGCACTAATCAGAGTCTTACCAGGCAGATATCAAGGGGTACCCAGGACTGCTTTTTTCCTGGAGCTTCTAGGGAAAGTCCATATCTAAAATCATTTCGGAGATTGGAAAATTTGTTTCTTTCTCATGCTTTCCACATCTCCCTCCATCTTTAAGGCAGCACTGGAGGCTGGAGTCCTTCTCATGCTTTCAATCTCTCGGACATCTTCTTCACTTCTCTGGATTTGGAGGCTCATAAAATTACACTGAAGCATGCCCCTTACGAGCTGATGGTCCTAGCCTACTACTGACCTCCAGTTCACAGATGACTGAGTATCTAGAACCTCTATCTATGACCCAAAAATGAGCTGTTTACCCACATTTCTTCTTGGCAAATTAAGCTAAGAAGGGAAGTTATTTTCCCAAGAGTATATCAATGGGAACCAGTCCTATATTGGGTTGAACTTCCTAATGCGACCCATACCTTCTTGTAATTTCTTCATCTCTAAATTCATATATTAGATACCTGTGACAACATCCAACAAGACTTACAGAGACTATGCATATACATCTGCTAAATTTTCATACAATCTAGAATGATCTTCATGGTTCATGGGGAGAGACTAGAAGACCCAAGAGGAGGCACAATGCCTTTTCCAGGGTCACAGAGGTGGTAGGAGGAGGAGGAAGGTCTGAACAGAACTCTAACTACTCAATACTGGGGTTTTGAAATTCTCAGGTCGATTATCACCTGTAGGAAAGACTGTGTTGGTATAAGTGTTGATTTAAATAGATGACATGGAAGAGGAGAGCCAGCAACCCAGAGGGGCCTTAGGAAAGATTTTATCCTACGTAGGGGCACAAGTAAAGACACACCAGGAAGTAACTTCACTTCCTTGGAGATACAACACAACAGAATTTGGAAAACTGTTAAGCATTTACCAACATGGTAGAGATAGCCACCTATTAAACTTACCTGAGCAGAGATGCTCAAGAGAAAAAGATAGTGTCTTGTTTGCCTATTACCCAGGGCTCTCACCTCAGGAAAACCCAAAGTGAGAACTTTTCCTAAAGCTGCAGGCATTGGCTAAGCCTTCACCATAGAGGAATGTGGCCATTTAGCAGGAAACACAAAAAGGAAACGCATGTGACACAGGGCAGGGGAATGAATATCAGATAAACACTTGGATCCTTTCTGGGCAGTCTCAAAACAATTCTCACCCCCAGCATGTGTGTGTGGAGTGGAGGACTATCAGGGGTGGTCAGGCCTAGGGCAGTAGCAGGTTCTAGGTGGGATGGGATCGTGGTGGGCCTATAATGTTCATATCCAGATCAGGGCTGCCAGGACAGGACAGGGAATGATGGGACTGGGATAATCAGCCGAGATGTTAAGCAAAAGCTGTTGTTTCCTTTCTTCATAGACGTCTGTTCAGACAGGGTTCTGTTCTAACATGGGGAGAACAACGACATGTGGGATCGTTCCCGGTGGTGATGGCAAGGGAGGAACCTGATTCCTCCAGGCCTGGCTGCTGGGCACTGTCTTTGAAGAGCCCCACTGGGAATTTGGTGAGAAGCTGGATAAGAGTCATATACACCATTTTGTCCTGCAAAATGCAGGCGCACCACGCAACCAATAAGGACCAATGCATGCCAGAGGTGAGAGTGGGGGCAGAGCTGTCTCTATACCCAGGGACCAAGACAATAAGACCCCAGCCTGGCAACTCCCCAAGATACCTCCCAGAGTTTTCCTGATTACTGGTCCAGGGCCCCACTCACAAGGTATCTGACCTGACATCACTCCCCCAATACCAGTGCAAAGGCCATGCATTGTCCATGTATAGCCACTATCTTTATTTTTTGTAGTAATACAGAAAAGATGGTTTATAGTGTTTTTACTCATTTTGCACCAAGACAGTCTTAGCATTTTGTGATTCTTTTGGTTGTATTTATTACCTGACCCCAGGTATCCTGTGTATTACCCTGCTTCACTGTTCTTACAAAACTTCTCCAATGTCACTAATCACCATGCCTAGCAGGACGTTCTGACCAAATGGGGATGAGGGGATAATGCTATATAAATCCCTCTCCTGTAACTTGCCATCCCGAGGAACATGTCACAGTGACCCTGAGACAAAGGTATTGGACTGAAGAATGTTAACGAAGGGATGTGGGGTATCACAGATATTTTTGCCACAGATATTTAGCCTCTCACTGCTGATGGCACTTCTTTTGATTCCTTTTTGTTGTATTTCAACATTGCTGCATGGAAATCATGTTTCTCTCTCTATATTCTAATGCTCTTCACACACCTAAGGAATGGGCATGCTGGGTTGAAGTATGTGCATACCTAATATTTTAATAACTAGAGAAGATAACTTGGAAAAGGGGCCAACTCTGTTAAGTTGCCAAGAGCAGTGTCTGAAGGTGGAGATTTTCGGACATCCAGCCAGCCATAGTTACTATTGTTATTTTATCTTTTATCAATCTGGTGTCACAGTAGAAAAAAAAAGAATCACATTTCCCTCTGTTGTTCTAACCTCAGTGTGAACATATGTCAGCTTTAAGTTCAGTCAAGACTAACATGATGGAAATAAAAACTAGGCAGGCTAGATACATTGGTGGGATACCTGGTGCCTGCCTTCCAGTACAGGGACTTCCTATGCAGCTACAGAGATTTGACTACCACCCAAGATGTCCTATACCTTGTCTTTACAAAGTGAGCACAGGAAAGCGGACTTGGCCCAGTGGTTAGGGCATCAGTCTACCACATGAGACATCCGCGGTTCAAATCCCAGGCATCCTTGACCCTTGTGCAGCTGGCCCATGTGCAGTACTGATGCACACAAGGTGTACTGTGCCACGAAGGGGTGTCCCCGTGTAGGGGAGCCACACGCACAAGGAGTGCTCCCCATAAGGAGAGCTTCCCAGTGCGAAAGTAAGTGCAGCCTGCCCAAGAATGGTGCTGCACACATGGAGTGCTGACACAACATGATGATGCAACAAAAAAAGAAACACAGATTCCTGTGCCGCTGACAACAACAGAAGCAGAGAAAGAAGAACACACAGTGAATAGACACAGAGAAGGACAACTGAGGCATGGGGGAAGAGAACAGAAATAAATAAATAAATCTTAAAAATAACAACAACAACAAAGTTAGCACATCAATCCAGCACAGACACCCATTTGCCACATACTAGCAGTATAACTTGGGAATGTCACATCACCTCCCTGAGCCTCAGCTGGCTCCTCTGACAAGTGGGTGAGACAGGACAAACTTCACAGGGTTAATACTAGGATTAACAGGGATTAGCCATGGAAAGCCTTCAATCAGTGTCTGTCTCTGGAATAATGGGTTTCTGGGGTGCTGGGGTTGTTCATAATTACTGTTTTCTTCTTCCTATGAAGAAGAGCTCCGACTCACCCCTCTCTGGCTCTGTGGCCATGGTCAAATATATTTTCCCATTTCTAAAGACGATCTGAGGTCGGCAAGATGGTATCTGAGCATGTACACCGTGATCACCTCTCTTACAAAAGACCACCTGTGTGATAACGGAGTCCTAATGGAGCAGGCTGTTTTGGGAAACTGCAGGGCAAGAGGTGTCTGCACATCGATCTGGAGAGACTGAAGCAGAATTGGTGTTTGCTCTAGCCAACAACAGGGAAAAAGAATAAGAAGAAAAATGTGACAAAGAGAGACTTAACACGTACACCAAAACAACAATTAATTAAACCCCAAGGCTAGAATAAGAAGAGAACAACAGAATAAACCCAACAAGATAAAATAATGACCAGACAGCAAAAAAAAAATGACAGATCATACCAATAATCAGGAAAACATGGCCCAATACAATGAACAAACTAAAAACCAGGAAGAGAAGTGGAACAACAAACAAGTAATTAAAGCTCTCAAAACATGTATCATGGACCAATTCAATGAAGTGAAGGAAGAGATTAAGCATATTATAAAGGACTTTGAGTTCACACTGAAGAATTTGTGATCAGGCACAAAAAGATGACAGAGAATGTGGGGATGAATAGCACAATCCAAGAAATAAAAAATACACTCTCAGTGAATAGCAGCAGATTGGAAAAGGCAGAGGAAAGAATTAGTGATGTGGAAGACAGTACATCTGAGGTCAAACAGATAGTAGAATTAATCAATAAAAAGATAGAAAAAATCCAGCAGGGACTTAGGGACCTGAATGACAATGCAAACTCACAAATGTGTATTATCAGCATCCCAGAAGGAGAAGAGAAGGGAAAGGGGACAGAAAGGGTGTTGGAGGAAATAATGCCTGAAAACTTCCCAAAACTAATTGAGGGAGATGGACGTACATGTCCAGGAAGCAAAACACACCCGGAACACCATAAATCTCAACGATCTACCCCAAGACATATACTTGTCAAATTATCTAATGCACAAGAAAAAGAGAAAATACTAAAAGCAGAAAGAGAAAAGAGAACCATCACATAAAAAGGAGGCTCCATAAGATTAAGTGCTGATCTCTCATATGAAACCATGGAGGCAAGAAGGCAGTGGTATAACACAGTCAAGGTACTAAAAGAAAAGAATTTCCAACCAAGAATACTCTATGCAGCAAAGCCAGCATTGAAAAATGATGTAGAGTTCAAAATATTCACAGATAAACAGAAACTAAGAAAGTATGCCAATAAGAAACCTGCCCTTCAAGAGATACTAAACAGAGTTATGCAGGAGGAAAGAAAAAAAGGAAGAGACAGTTGGCAGAGAGTGCAAAAACAACTAAAACTACAAAAAGAGGGGAAAAAAATCAAACACCAGAAGACAAACACAAATCCAAACAAAATATGGGTAATACAAGTAATTCCTTGAAAGTAATTAACACTGAATATCAAAAGTGATGTGCCAGGAGAAAAGAAAGAGTAACCTCAGAACACACATCTGGTAGACTGCAGTCTGGAGGAGTTCCTGGGGTGGGGTGTTGGGGTGTTTGGGCTTGAGCTACTCAAAGGCCAGGGATATGCTGCCGCTTTCAAATAGCAATGGGATGGCACTTAGGTGGGTGAATTTTCTCCTCTGGCAGCTCCAACACCAGGTCCAGAGACAGGCCTACAACCAGTCCTTGACCTAGACTTTCCTGCAGGAACACCTCTGCCACTGGCTCCAGATCCAGATCCAGTTCCCGAATTGGAGGCAGCTCAAAGTTTAGAACCACCTCTAGAGTTACCTGTAGTCCTTACACTTGCAGCTACTCAGGAAGCAGAAAATGAAGGAGATTTGCTCTCTCCCACCACCCGCCCCCATTGTGAGAGGAGAGAGAGACCATCTTCCAATGAGTGACTGGACCCCTAGCTGAGACAATTGACGTCGATCTCAGGATCTGTAGGTGCCAAGAGTGACTGGTTCCTGGGCTTTAGTACAGAAGACACAGGAATTAGTGGGGAGGGAGTATTTGGTGGGGAGGGGGCAGGGTGACTGCATTTCTGTATAATGACAAAGGAAACCATTTCGGTAGGGACACTATACATTCGTTGTAAATAGCAAGTTCCTCACCTGAATATTCCATTAAATTCTACTTTCTATGATAGCCTGGAGTTCAGTTTTGTTACTTTGTTTCCTGTGTCAATTTAAATGAGATACAGACCCTATCATTCCTCATTGAAATAAAATTAATAAGGGGCATCAATTACTATTCATGGGAATATTTTCAGGCCATTCGTCCTTCTCTGGCTTACTCAAGGAATGTGAAGTCCCCACAGTGCAGAGCAGAGTCGCATTTCAGTATCATTATACTACAGAAGGAGGTAAGACAGCCCATCAGGAACCCCAGGATGACGGTTGAAGGGGAGTTGGCAGGGCACAGCAACACTTGTGAGGGTCTTGAAAAATCACATTTACAAGGGCTGATTCCTGATACAGGACAGTGGCCTCCTTTCTACAGTGTTGGAAAAAGAGGAAATAGTTTTTGCTTCTCATGCCGAGGTTTCTTTTCACCTACACTTAGGAATTTGTGGTTTGCAAGGTAAAGCTAGAACCCCTCAGGATTAGGTGGGGATATATGTAAAAAGAGGAAAGCTGACATTGTGGAAAGGAAAAGACCAACTGAGATTTGCCAGCAACTGGACTAAGGGCAGGCAGGATTGTACATTCCCAGTTGCCCTCTAAGGGATGACGTGGTCAACACTTTTCTTCCTCGGATCCTGGGAAACTTCATTCCTGGTTGATTTGTAGCAAGGAAGATATTTGTGATGCAGCTTTCCTCAAAATAATATTTTATTGAAGTCCATCATACATCACGCGCATACATAAACAGTAAGTGCATAGTAAAAGCTGTGAACTTACAAAGATACATATCACCACCCAGGCTCCCATACATCACCCTACCACCTACACCATGCATCATTTGAAACCTGGTTAGAATCTATAATTAACTATAGCCCATAGCTAATGGGTACAACTGGGCCTCTTTCATAAGCATTACTTATTCTTTTGACCTGGTGTTTCCAGCATGTCTACAAATTCTTGTTCAATTTTACTGAACACAGAAATTCCCTAGAAGGTCACAGCCTCCCTGTCAGGTGCCTGGTGGCCACTGCTCTCTGGCTGCGGCCTGGTGAATGCCCAGTGAGCTCAGGTTTCCGGGCGTAAAGGTACTTTTTCCTTGCCAGGGAAGGACCCCCTGGCACTCTCCCTGTCTGGTCAAGGGGAAGTCTGGAGCTGTGAGATTCTCAGGTCCACTCTCTCTGGTGATCACTAGATTACACACTCAGTCACACTGTCACTGTTCAACCTAAAGGAGTAGCTGGGCCCTGAGCTTGTAGAGCTCGCAGCACTTCAATTGGTGGGGTTCCTTGTACAAAACCTTCTGCTTTGGTTATATACGGGGAATGGTGAAGGCCTTCAGATGGTGAGTGTTGAAATTAAAGGCATGTACTAACCATGACCACCTGAGGAAAGGTCACAGTGAAACTATTCAGCATGATAATATAATAAATACATGACCTTAGGCATTTGTGAAAACCCATAGAACTATGCAACACAAAATTAAACTCTCATGTAAACAAGATTTTAGTTGATAAAAATTCATCAATATTGGTTCATCAACAGTAAAAAATTTAGCACTGAAATCAGAATGTTACTAAAATGAACACTGAGTACAGAGGCTGCATACTTGCTGTGAAATTTTTCTGTAAACCTAAAAGATTTCTGAAAAACAGAGTCGATTGGCAAAAACTAGAATACAAATTCAAAGGGGCTATGTGGGTGAAAGTAATGGGGAGTTGTGGCTTCATTGTTACAGCTTCTTTCTGGGTTGATGGAAAAATTTGGTAGTGAAGGGCTGGGAAAATACCATGAATGTAATAAATACTACTGAATGGTATATTTGAAAGTGGTTAAAATGGAATATTTTATATTGTATGTATGTTACCAGAATAAAAATTTCAAACATCAAAAAACTGTAAAACACAAAGAGAGAACTCTAATGTAAACTGTGCACTACACTTAACAGCATAATTGTAATATTACTGTTTAATCAATTATTTAAAAAATACTGCATTAATGCAAGGTGATAATAATAGGGAAAAATGCCTGTGAGAGTGCTATATAGAAACTCTCTAGTTAATGCATGATTTTTCTGGAAACCTACAATTGCTCTAAAAATATATTTTAAAAAATAAAATGTTATTTAAGGACCAAAGTAATATGCAACATAACTTCCACAAAGGAAAAAATAATACTCTGGTCATGCCAATTGCTACAGAAAAACTATTTGACAAAATTCAATACTTTTTCATGAAGACATACAAAGAAACAAACAAGCCAGCAAAACTAGGACCACACAGCAAGCGTCACACTCAGTGGTAAAAGACTGAGAGCTTTCCGATAGATGGGGAAAAAATCAAAGATGCTGTTTTGCCACAGCTATTCATCTGGCTGTGTAATAGCCAGGGTGATTAGGTAAGAGAAAGAAAGGCATGCAAGTTGAAAATAACGAGGAAAACCAACTCTTTTGTAGATGACATGATTTATATGGAGCAAGTCCTCGAGAATTCACAAAAACACTGTTAGAACAAGTAAACAATGGCAGAAAGTTGCACAAAAGTCTGCTTACCATAGCAAACAATCTGAAACTATCAGAAAAGGGAAATTATAATGCAATTCCTTCTACTAGAGCATCAAAAAAACAAAATATTTAGGATGAAATATAACCAAGGAGATACAAGATTTGTCAGGTGAAAACTACAAACCATAGTTGAAATACATTAAAAGAAGGGGGTCTGGAGAAGGTATTTGAGGAAGCTAACATTAAAGAAAACTTATTTTACACCCTTACTAGTTCATGAGAAATGGCTAAACATTGCAATTATGCCTACTATAAATGAGATCTGCAATGGATTAAAATTGGAAAATAGTTTTGAAAATTTCATTTCCAATGCAATCAAGAAATTAATATTTTTAAAATTCTGGATTTGTTATATGCAAAATGTTACACTTAAAATATTATTTATTTTAACTTATCCCTACCTCTCAATGTTAAATACTTTTGACTATGTTAATGACTGGTACAGAGGAAGCGAATTTGGCTCAAATGATAGAGTGTCCACAAACCATATGGGAGGTCCAGGCTTCAAACTGAGAGCCTCCTGACCCATTTGGCAAGCTGGCCCATGCTCAGTGCTGATGTGTGCAAGGAGTGCCGTGCCACACAAGGTTCTCCCTTCATAGGGAAGCCCCATGCTCAAGGAGTACGCCCTGTAAGAAGAGTCACTCTATGTGAAAAATGCACAGCCTGCCCAGGATTAGCGCTGCATACACAGACAGCTGATACAACAAAAGGAGTCGCAGATTCCTGGTACCACTGACAAGAATGCAAGTGGACACAGAATACATAGAGAGCAGACACGGAGTGGGTGGAGAGGAGGGTTGCAGTAAGGGGAGAAAAATAAATAAATACTTTTAAAAATATTTTAAATGCCCGGGACAAACCAAATAAAGAAAGTAAGAAAGGAACCCATACCATTTTCTACTATGGCTTCAAATGCCTCATCCAGCTCTGGCACATGGTGGCAACTTACCCAGCCGCAAGGTCCAAACATTTTGGATGCCCTTGTCACTATTGTATGTGTAATCACACTTTACCTGAACCTGCTGGAGTTTCTCAGTAGGAACAATCCTGAAACCTAAAAGATACTGCAGCATGCCATGATTTCTAGCCATCAGAGCCCTCAAGAAATGGAAACTTGCCTAAGTCTTGCTAAAATATTCCATGGAAAAGTAAAGAATGAACCCCACAGGAACAGCACAGAAAATGTTTTGAGAAAAATCATCATGCAGAACCCATGGCAGAGCCCCCTTCTCAGCCTAAGGGACATGGAACAGGAAGCTTTTTACTCACTTTAGATAAGGCCTGACTTCTCCCAGAACCCCTGGAGCCTGACCCATTAGTCCTGTACCAGAGACACCTCGTCCTCACAGGGGACACAGTGCACCAGTCTGGGGATGCAAGAGGGGGGACTTTGCCACTTGGTATGAGGCTCAGGTGGGTTAAAAAACTGGGCTTCGCATGCTCCCTTGGCTTTAGGAGCACAGCACGGGAAGCTTAGTGTTCACTGTTCAGCTATGCACAAGGACCCCTTCAGGCTGCCCTCAAGATCACTGAAATTAAATGTTCATATTTCTCAGTGCTATATATTTGCAAGTTCAAAGGAAATGGAATTAACAAGCAATTGTCTTGAAAACAAAAAATGGAGATAAGAAGAAGCAAAGAATAAGGTAAATATACAAAAGCCAGCTGATTTCAAATTCCGAGGATGAACAAACAATGAAGTAAAAACAAATGCATTTATGACAGTAAACATATGCAATAACTTCCTTTGTCAAATCTAAAGAATATGTAAATATATACATCTCAGAAAATATGAAAATTTGAAAGAAATAACAGAAATGGGGAAGCGGACTTGGCCCAATGGATAGGGCGTCCACCTACCACATGGGAGGTCCGTGGTTCAAACATCGGGCCTCCTTGACCTATGTGGAGTTGGCCCATGCACAGTGCTGATGCGCTCAACGAGTGCCATGCCATGCAGGGGTGTCCTCCACGTAGGGGAGCCCCAAGCGCAAGGAGTGTGCCCTGTAAGGAGAGCAACCCAGCGCAATAGAAAGTGCAGCCTGCTCAGGAATGGCGTTGCACACACAGAGAGCTGACACAACAAGATGATGCAACAACAACAAAAAGAAACAGAGATTCCCGGTGCCAGTGATAAGGACAGAAGTGGTGACAGAAGAACACACAGTGAATGGACACAGAGAGCAGATAACTGGGTGGGAAGGGGAGAGAAATAAATAAAAAAAAAATAACAGAAATATTTAAAAAATAGATAAATATCCCTTATTCAAGGTAGTTAGAGGCAATGTTTTTTAAGATCTCTATCAAAATTGAAAAAACACATTTTGTAGATATTGACAAACTCTTTCTACTCCCAGAATACGATGTAAATTGTTAAAAAGAAGGAAATGGTAAAACCCACACTGAATGTTTCTAATGCTTATTAAAAACCTACATTAATTAATAGAGTGTGAACTTGACAACAAACAGACATGGAAAGGAATAAAGTCCTCATGTAGACCCATGCAAATGTATTCAAGTGAACATAATCCTTTCAACAAATGGTAACGGAACAACTGGAAGGCCACACAGAAAAACAAATAAAGGCATAAACTTTACATCATCTACAGAAATTCCCCCAAATATAGACGTATGTGTAAAAATAAATGCATAAACTTACAGAATCCGACGAAAGAGAAAATCTTCATGAGCTTAGATTTGCTGATGAATTTTATATGCAGCATCTAAAGGGTCAGGGGAAAAAAATGGCCAGGGGACTTAAGTTTGAAAAATAAATGGACTCTATTGAACACACTATTCACAGAATGAAAAGAGAAAAGGCCACTACCCTGCAATGAAGGAAGTTTCATAAAACAAATATATATAAAAAAGACTTGGAACAAATTGTACAAAAGGCATATAGCTTAATAAAAAGAAAAACAACCATGCATTTAAAAATTGAGAAATGACTGACCAGACATCTCACCAAATTAAGTATACCACTGGCAAAACGCACACATAAAAATACTCAACATCGTTTGTCATTGCAAAAAAGAAAATTAAAATGTGAGAGACACTAATCTCTTTAAAATGTGGATACAGACTGTCTTTGAACCAAATTACCTAGATACTGGAGAAAAATATTTTACAAGTTCCTATTAAGAGGAGACCGATAAGCCCAGAAAGGTACTATAAAAGAGAGAACGTGAAATTCTATTTTTGCATGAAGATATTTTCTGATAAGAAAACTCCTAAAAACCTTATATACCTAACAACTCTTAGGCAAACTTGATCATGCCAAATAAAATTCTTTTTCTGCAAACCTTTATCACTTTCTATATGCAATCTCTTTTGTCCTACATATTCCAGTTTCTTGTTCATCAACAGTCTTTTATTTTAAGACAAGACAACGTTCTTTTCCCTTACAAAACACATCTTGCACACCATACATATTAAAAGATATCGGGGAAGCAGACTTGGCCCAATGGATAGGGCATCCGCCAACCACATAGGAGGTCCGTGGTTCAAACCCCGGGCCTCCTGGACCAGTGTGGAGCTGGCCCATGCGCACTGCTGATGTGGGCAAGGAGTACCCTGCCATGTAGGGGTGTCCTCTGCATAGGGGAGCCCCACAAGCAAGGAGTGTGCCCCATATGGACAGCTGCCCAACACGAAAGTGCAGCCTGCCCAGGAATGGTGCCACACACATGGAGAGCTGATGCAGCAAGATGACGCTTCAACAACAACAAAGGAAACATGGATTCCTGTGCTGCTGACATCAGAAGCAAACAAACAAAAAAAGAACACACAGCAAATGGACACAGAGAACAGACAACTGGGGCGGGGGGGCGGGAAGGGGAGAGAAATAAATTAAAAAAGAGGTTGTTGATGTGGGAGGAATGGAGTGACGGTGATGGGGGATAACATTTAAAAAAGAAAAAAGAAAAAAAAAATAAAAATAAAAATAAAAAAGTGTTATGTAAGTACCATATCCAAAAAAAGAAAACCTATCTTTAAAAAGCTCATGGACATTGTGCTAGTTGGGCCATGAATCTCAACAGCCTTGCAAAACCTAATCTCCATTCATTGGACTCACCCAGAACAATGAACGGGGACATGATGATGGACAACAACCATCCCAAGGAACAGAGAGCTAAGGCTCTCTCAATTACAGGCAGAGTGGGCGTCATCATCCCAGAATCCTCAGGATTGCAGAATGAATGATGCACTAGAGTAGACTTGCTGCTATATTAACACAGACATATTGTTCTTCTAGCAATGGAAGAACTTTTATCATCAATATGGAGGCAGTGGCTGGCAAATGGAGATCCTGAAGGGAGGAACAGGGAAAAATAGGTAAAATGGGGGGACAGTTTCAGGACATTAGAATTGTCCTGAATGACATTGCAATGACAGATACAGGCCACTGACTATCTTGTCATAACTTACGAAACTGTGTGTGTGAGCTACAATGTAAATTCTAATCAACACTTAGTGGCAATGATCCAATAAGTGTTCATCAATTCTAAGAAATGTAGCACACTAATGAAGTGTGTTGTTCATTGGTTAAGTGTGGGAGGGCTAGAAAGTAGAACATATGGGAAGCCCCTCTATTTCTTATGTAACATTTACCTAATCTAAGTATCCTTTAAAAATAACTATCTGAAACTGAGGAAAGGACCACTCAAAAGGAGAAGGAATTAGCACAGCTTCAGACAAATAAAAGCTGAAATAATTAATCTCCAGCAGACCTGCATCCCAAGAAGTATGTAAGGAGATCCTCCACATAGAGAAAAATGAATATATCAGATGCAAATAGGGTTCTATACAAAGAAATGAAGAACATTACAAATGGTAACCACATGGGTAAGCATAAAATGTTTTTCCTGATTATAAATCTTATTAAAATAAAATTTGGTGATATCATGAAGGTATAGAAGTAAGATGTTGCAGAGTTCCACTGCCCATATAGAAGCTGTGGGCAACAACCAAAAATTGCCAGAACCCCATCTTTCTCAGAGCGTTGAAAAGCTGTTAAAGGATGGAATGAGCATAAAAACTGCCAAATCAAGAAATCAGGCGACTTGAAAATGGGAGGAAAATCTCAAGACTGCTGCTGCTTTCTCCACCCCCTCCCTTGCTTCGTATGGAGCCAGGCTGTGCTTGCAGTGCATTTCCTTGGTCCTGCTAAGAGAGGAGATAGAGTGACACTCTTGACTACTGGGATGCAGGGACCGCTGGACCAGTCTCTCTGCTGGCAGCCTGAAAGGCTGAATTGGGACACCTCTCTATGCTCTGATGTCCCACAGCTTGTTCTCCATGTAGAAGTACCTCAAAGGTAAACCAATGGGTTAAAGAAAATAATCAAAACTGAGATAGCTAGAGCAAAGAATTACTGGGTTGAAAATAGTTAATAAAACACCCAAACCAGAAGGAATACACTTTCTTGGGCTAGAAGGGGCATGTGGATCCTTATAGACAGAGGAAATCATGAGGTCACGTGTGCATGCCAAGAACAAGTCACATGGTAAGAGAAGACCACAGCTGATCCTACACTTTCACCTCAGGCTGTTTTTTAGGATAATTGTTAGGTAGCTAAACTCTGAAGAATACTCAGATGATTATATCTGAAGAGTGGGGAAGTGTTTGGTTTTGCTTTTCCATTTTTCTTTTTTGTTCCACTTTATGGGTCAGAAATTTGCTGGGAGATGTCCAATTTTATTATTTATTCCACAGTCAAATAATTTTCATTTGCCTTCTCATGGTCTTCCCTCAAATGATTTAACACACTTATTCTCTTCCATGCTCTCTGCCCAAAGGTGGGTTACTTCAAGTATCCAAACAGTCGCAGGGTCTAATAATTTAAATAAGAGGAAGTGGACTTGTCCCAGTGGTCAGGGTGTCCGTCTACCACATTGGAGGTCTGTGGTTCAAACCCTGGGCATCCTTGACCTGTGTGGAGCTGGCCCATGCGCAGTGCTAATGGGCGCAAGGAGTGCCCTGCCATTCAGGGGTGTCCCCTGTGTAGGGGAGCCCCACGCACAAGGAGTGCACCCCATGAGAGCTGCCCAGCATGACAGAAAGTGCAGCCTGCCCAATAATGGCACCGCCGACATGGAGAGCTGACACAAGATGGCGCAACAAAAAGAAACACAGATTGCCATGCCGCTGACAACAACAGAAAGCAGATGAAGAACATGCAGCAAATAGACACAGAGAACAGACAGCTGGGGCGGGGGGGGGGGGGGAGGGGAGAATAATAAATGAATAAATAAATAGATAAATACATAAATAAATAAATCTTTAAAAATAAATAAATTAGAGTTCACCAAAACTTTAAGATCCAAACATCTTTTTTTTTTTAATTTTTTAATTTTTTATTGACTTTGTAATAATATTACATTAAAAATATATATGTGAGGTCCCATTCAACCCCACCCCCCCACCCCCCCTCTCCCCCCCCCAACAACACTCGTTCCCATCATCATGACACATCCATTGGATTTGGTAAGTACATCTTTGGGCACCTCTGCACCTCATATACATTGGTTCACATCATGGCCCATACTCTCCTCTATTCCATCAAGTGGGCCCTGTGAGGATTTACAATGTCCGGTGATTACCTCTGAAGCACCATCCAGGGCAGCTCCATGTCCCGAAGACGCCTCCACCTCTCATCTCTTCCTGCCTTTCCCCATACCCTTTGTCCATTATGTCCACTTTTCCCAATCCAATGCCACCTCTTCTATGTGGACATTGGATTGGTTGTGTCCATTGCACCTCTATGTCAAGAGGAGGCTCAGATTCCACATGAATGCTAGATGCAATCCTCCCCCTTTCAGTTGTAATCACTCTAGGCTCCATGGTGTGGTGGTTGTCCTTCTTCAACTCCATCTTAGCTGAGTGTGGTAAGTCCAATAAATCATATTGTAGGTGCTGGAGTCTGTTGAGGCTCAGGATCTGGCTATCACATTGTCAGTCCAGAGATTCAAATCCCCTAAATATATCTTAAACCCCAACATTAACTGCACCTCCAGCACATTAGCATGAAAGTCTTATGAAGGAAGATCCCATCTGAGTCCAGATTCATCACACATAAACACCATTTCCAAAGAGGGGCCATCTGCCCTGGTAGTTAACCCCATCGGCCATGACCATAACTCCCATGGGTCTCTTTAGCCCTCAAAGGAACCAATATCTGGGGGTTGTATCTGCTTTATCTGTCTCTCTGACTCTGCTCAGTTGTGCATGAGGGCAAACCTTCTGCCAGCCTCCAGACTCTTTTTTAGAAACTCGTAGCCATATAAACTCATTTCTCCTTTCCATTTCCCCCTTACTTTAGGTCAAACAGCATTTTAAAGTCATGGTATTTTATGTAGACATGGATATTCTGCTGATCCGCATTGAACCTTCCGTATAAGGTCATTTTCCAGATGCATCATCAGTTGGTAGTTGATAGTGGTCCCTCGTTGCCAGGGAGGCTCATCCCCGGGTGTCATGTCCCACGCTGGGGGGAAGGCATTGCATTTACATGCTGAGTTTGGCTTCGAGACTGGCCACATTTGAGTAACATGAAGGCTGACAGAAGGAAATTCCCAGGCACAAAGTTGCTCTAGGCCTTGTTCTTATTTTGGGTTTATCAGCTCACAAGCATAGTCATTAGCATCAGGGGCTCACTGTTGAACCCTCACTCCCTCCCGGTCCCCACCACTGTACCTGGGAGACTGTCGCTGCTCCCCTAGGGACCACGACAGAGCACCACTGGCCAGGAACCAGTACCCCCCCTGCTGTGGTTTTTAATTGTTGCCACTATGAGTATATCCAAACATTACCATGCACCCTGGACATATGTTCTGTACAGCTCCCTGTCAGTCATATATCACCTGTCATTGGTATCCCATACCAGTATCCCTCCATTGCCATTGTTGAAACACTCTGTGATCCAGAACTCCCCGAAATTTGAAGCCCAATATAATGTCATGGTCCCTTACTAGGGAATGGCATATAGCGATGAGTTTAAAGGATAGATAAAGAACTTGGATAAAGTTAGATAAAGAACTTAGATAAAGAATGTTGACTTGAAAAAATTCCACATCCTATTTTTTTCTTCCCCCCCCCCCCCCCAATTATTCAGCTTTTCTTCACAGGAGTCCTAGACCACAGCAATGTATATATATAATATACAGCACTCCCACACATCCACCAGAAAACCTTTTCCCTTCCACAGTGATACTCTTACGCCCTATTCATGTCATATTTACTTAAAGTGATGTACAGAGTCTGAGACATTAGCTTTCTAACAAGGTGACATCTGTGCTTACATTATGGTGCATACTTTAGGATACACAGTTCTTTACTTTTTTAGTTATCCTATGTGTTACATTATGGTTTACATTATCAGTCTGTCATCTCCTATATGTTATGGTGTAATATTACATGTTTTATATCCATCCTTGTGTACTCTCAAGAAACTCCTCTCTTACCCCCCATTTACTTTGGTTCCACACATTTAACGTCCATTTTCCCTTCCACCTTGGTGTCCTCAGTGATAGCCAACCTCCGTTTCCTGAGGAGCCACTTCCAGAGATAGATGGAATAGTGTTCAGGGCCTAACTTGCTCAACTGCCCCAATGCCCTGGGAGCCACCCTTTCTCTCGAGGGATACAGTTCCCTCTATTGGATGGCATTAGTCCTCCCCAGGATGTGGGTCCACCCCCACTCTCACTACTTGGGTTTCTACCCCATGGTGTCAACCACTCTGGCAGAATGAGCATTTAGACATTCCCCAGGAGCCCGTCCTGCATCAGACCCTCCCCTCCGAGCATTCTAAACAGGTAACCCTCTTTATTATATTTTGATATGATTTTCTCGGCATTTTACTCTCCACCAACACCTGACCCTCTCCTGGTTCGTATGCTACCCCTCCCTCCCCCCACTTTTGGGCAACGTTACCCATCCGTCCCTCCCCAGCCACCCTCAAACCCGCAAAGCCCCAAGCAAAGGCAACCCCTTGCCCCCCTTTTATCTCTTCTTTGTGTTCATACTTACCACCATCTCGTCTTAAATTCCACCCCTGCAGACATCGGCTCATATCCTTCCTCCACCCTCCGATTTCCTGCAAGCCTATCGTTCAGTCTCTTGCTATCTAGGGCAGCTTGTTTATTTCATATCATTGAGGTCATGTAGTATTTGTCCTTCAATGTCTGGGTTGCTTCACTCAACATAAGGTTCTCAAGATTCATCCATGTTATCACATGTGTTTGTAGTGTGTTTGTTCTTACAGCCGAGTAGTATTCCATTGTGTGTATATACCACATTTTATTGATCCACTCGTCTGTTGATGGGCATTTGGGTTGATTCCAACTTTTGGCAATAGTGAACAATGCTGTTATGAACATTGGTGTACATATATTGGTTTGTGTTCTTGTTTTCAGTTCTGCTGGGTATATTCCCAGCAGTGGTATTGCTGGGTCATATGGCAAATCTATGGCTAGTTTTTTGAGAAACCGCCATACTGTTCTCCAGAATGGTTGGATCCTTCTGCATTCCCACCAGCAGTGGATGAGTGTTCCCCTTCCTTCACATCCTCTCCAGCACTTGTATTCTTCTGTTTTTTTCATAGCTGCCAATCTTATGGGTGTAAGATGGTATCTCATTGTGGTTTTGATTTGCATTTCCCTGATAGCTAGAGATTTGGAACATTTTTTCATGTGCTTTCTTGACATTTGTATTTCTTCTTCGGAGAAGTGTCTGTTTAAGTCTTTTTCCCATTTTTTAAATGGGTTGTTTATCTTTTTATTTTCAAGATATAGGAGTTCTTTATATATGCAAGTTATAAGTTTCTTATCAGATATATGATTGCCAAATATTTTCTCCCACTGTGTGGGCTCCCTTTTTACTTTCTTGACAAACTCCTTTGAGGTGCAGAAGGCTTTAATTTTGAGGAAGTCCCATTTATCTATTAGTTCTTTTGCTGCTCGTGCTTTTGGTGAGATATTCATAAATCCATTACCTATTACAAGGTCCTGTAGATGTTTCCCTACACTGCTTTCTAAGGTTTTTATGGTCTTGGCTCTTATATTTAGGTCTTTGATCCATCTTGAGTTGATCTTTGTATAAGGTGTGAGATGGTAATCCTCTTTCATTCTTCTACATATGGCTATCCAGTTCTCCAGACACCATTTGTTGAATAGGCCACTCTCTCCCAGTTGAGAGGGTTTGGTGGCTTTATCGAATATTATGTGGTTGTATATGTGAGGTTCTATATCAGAGCTTTCAATTCGATTCCATTGGTCTATATGTCTCTCCTTATGCCAATACCATGCTGTTTTCACCACCGTAGCTTTATAGTATGTTTTGAAGTCAGGTAGTGTGATTCCTCCAATTTCGTTTTTCTTTTTCAGTATGTCTTTGGCTATTCGGGGTCTCTTTCCTTTCCAAATAAATTTCATAGTTAGTTTTTCTAGTTCCTTAAAGAAGGCTGCATTGATTTTTATTGGGATTGCATTGAATGTGTAGATCAGTTTTGGTAGGATAGACATCTTAATAATGTTCAGTCTTCCTATCCATGAACAAGGAATAGTCTTCCATTTATTTAGGTCTTCTTTGATTTCCTTGAACAATCTTGTATAGTTCTCAGTGTATAAGTTCTTTACCTCTTTAGTTAAATTTATTCCTAAGTATTTGATTTTTTTATTTACTATTGTGAATGGTATTTGTTTCTTGATTTCCTCCTGATCTTGCTCATTATTGGTGTACAGAAATGCTACTGATTTTTGCGCATTGATCTTATAACCTGCGACTTTACTAAACTCATTTATGAGTTCTAGAATCTTCGTTGTAGATCTCTCAGGATTTTCTATGTATAGGATCATGTCATCTGCAAATAATGAAATTTTGACTTCTTCCTTTCCAATTTGAATGCCTTTTATTTCTGGTTCTTGCCTCAGTGCTCGAGCAAGTACTTCTAAGACAATGTTAAATAGGAGCGGCGACAGTGGGCATCCTTGTCTTGTTCCTGAGTTTAGAGGGAAGGAGTCTAGGATTTCTCCATTGTAAACAATATTGGCTTTAGGTTTTTCATATATACTCTTTATCATGTTCAAAAAATTTCCTTGTATTCCAATCATTTGGAGTGTTTTTATCAAGAAAGGGTGCTTTATTTTGTCAAATGCTTTTTCTGCATCAATAGATATAATCATGTGATTTTTTTCCCTCAATCTGTTTATATGGTGTATTACGTTGATTGATTTTCTTATGTTGAACCATCCTTGCATATCTGGGATGAATCCCACTTGGTCGTGGTGTATAATTCGTTTAATGTGTTGTTGAATACGATTAGCAAGTATTTTGTTAAGTATTTTTGCGTCTAGGTTCATTAGAGAAATTGGTCTGTAATTTTCCTTTCTTGTGATGTCTTTGTTTGGCTTTGGTACTAGGGTAATGTTGGCATCATAGAAGGAGTTGGGTAATGTTCTTTCTGTTTCGATGGTTTGGAATAGTTTCAGCAGGATTGGTGTCAGTTCTTTCCGGAATGTTTTGTAGAATTCACCTGTGAAGCCATCTGGCCCTGGGCTCTTCTTAGTTGGGAGATTTTTAATAACTGATTCTATCTCTCTGCTTGTGATTGGTTTGTTAAGATCATCAATTTCTTCTTTTGTCAATATGGGCTGTTTATGTGTTTCTAGGAATTTGTCCATTTCCTCTAGATTGTCATTTTTGTTGGAATATAGTTTTTCAAAATATCCTCTTATGATAGTCTTTATTTCTGTGGGGTCAGTGGTGATATCGCCTTTCTCATTTCTTATTTTGTGTATTTGCATCTTCTCTCTTTTTTTCTTTGTTAGTGTTGCTAAAGGTTTGTGAATTTTGTTAATCTTCTCAAAAAACCAGCTCTTGGTCTTGTTTATCTGTTCAAGTGCTTTCTTATTTTCTATTTCATTTAGTTCTGCTCTTATCTTTGTTATTTCCTTCCTTCTTCTTCCTGTTGGTTTACTTTGTTGTTGTTTTTCTAATTCCTTCAAATGTGCAGTTAGTTCTTCAATTTTTGCTCTTTCTTCTTTTTTGATATATGAATTTATGGCTATAAACTTCCCTCTCAGTACTGCTTTTGGTGCATCCCATAAATTTTGGTATGTTGTGTTATCATTATCATTTGTTTCAAGGTAGTCATTGATTTCTTTTGAGATTTCCTCTTTGACCCACTGTTTTTCTAAGAGTGTGCTGTTTAATTTCCAAATCGTGGTGTGAAATCTGGGCTTCTTTCCCTTGCAAATCTCCAGCTTGACTCCACTGTGGTCAGAGATAATGTTTTGTATGATTTCAATCTTTCTGAATTCGTTCAGCCTTTCTTTGTGGCCTAGCATATGATCTATCTTGGAGAATGATCCATGTGCGCTTGAGAAAAATGTATATCCTGCTGTGTTTGGGTGTAGCGATCTATATATGTCTATTAGATCGAGCTCCTCTAATATACTATTCAGATGTTTTGTTTCTTTGGTGATTCTCTTTTGAGATGTTCTGTCCAGAGTTGATAGTGGTGTATTAAAATCCCCCACTATAATTGTAGATGTATCTATTCTTTCACTTAGTTTTTCCAGCGTTTGGCTGACGTATTTAGAGGCACCCTTGTTAGGGGCATAGATATTTATGATTGTTCGATCTTCTTGAAAGATTTTCCCTTGGACTAAAATGTAGTATCCTTCTTTGTCTCTCACAATTGTTTCACATTTAAAGTCTATTTTGTCTGATATTAATATAGCTACTCCTGCCTTTTTTTGGTTATTGTTAGCTTGTATGATTGTTTTCCAGCCTTTCACTTTCAATCTCCATGCGTCTCTGGGTCTAAGATGTGTCTCTTGTAGACAGCATATGGATGGGTCATATTTCCTTATCCAATGTCCCAGTCTGAATCTTTTGATAGGTGAGTTTAATCCGTTGACATTCAGTGTTATTACTATCAAGGAATTATTTGTGTTAGCCATACTTTGATTGGATTTGTGTTTGTCATATTTTGTTTGTATATTTTTTTTTGTCTTTTTTGTTGTTGTTGTTGGTCTTATACTCTCCTCCAACTTTGCCTTTCCTGTTTTTTCCTTTCTTCCTGCAGCACTCCCTTTAGAATTTCTTGAAGGGGAGGTTTCTTGTTGGTATACTCTTTCAGTTTCTGTTTGTCTGCAAATATTTTGATCTCTCCATCATATTTGAATGCTAGTTTAGCTGGATAAAGTATTCTTGGTTGGAAATTTCTTTCCCTTCGTACCTTGACTATATCATACCACTGTTTTCTTGCCTCCATGGTTTCAGAAGAGAAATCAGCACTTAATCTAATTGAGCTTCCCTTGTATGTGATGGTTTTCTTTTCTCTTGCTGCTTTTAGGATTTTCTCTTTGTCTTGAGCATTGGATAATTTGACAAGTATATGTCTTGGGGTGGGCCTGTTGGGGTTTATGACTTGTGGAGTGCGCTGTGCTTCTTGGATATGTACATCTGTCTCTTTCAGTAGATTTGGGAAGTTTTCAGCCATTATTTCCTGCAACACTCTTTCTGACCCCTTTCCCTTCTCTTCACCTTCTGGAATGCCTATAATACGTATGTTTGAGCGTTTTGCATTGTCATTCAGGTCCCTAAATCCTAATTGGATTTTTTCTATCTTCTTATTGACCCCTTCTACTATCTGTTTGATTTCTGATGTACTGTCTTCCACATCACTAATTCTCTGCTCTGTCTCTTCTAGTCTGCTGATATTTGCTGCAAGTGTATTTTTGATTTCTTGAACTGTGGTATTCATTCCCATCATATCTGTTATGTTTTTGCGTATGTCTGCAATTTCCCCTCCAAGTGATGTCTTCATGTTGTTAACCTCTTTCATTACTGCATCAAATTTGTCGGTGATAAATGTTCTGAGATCTTTCATTGCTTGTGCCAAGTTTTGCTCCCCTTCGTGATTATTGGTTTGTTGATTGGATTCAGCCATGTTTTCCTGATTATTGGTTTGGTTCGTAGATTTTTGTTGCTTTCTGGTCATCTCTTTATTTTGACGAATTTAATCAGTTCCTTAGCTTCTTTGTCTGCTCTTGGAGGTTAATTAGTTGTTATTTTTGCACAGGTGTTATATCTTCTCTTTGTCACTTTTTTCTTCTTATTCTAGTTACTTGTTGTTGGTTAAGTTCACTTTAGAGGAAAGTATTAGTGTTGGGGAAAGGCAATTGTGTAAGCAAAGGAAAAGTGTAAAGTTGTATTGGTGATGTATGTTAATAAAGCAAGAATATGAGATCTGGAAGGATGGAGGTTAGATTCATGTAGATTGTATAGAGTTATAGCTGTAGGTAGAGTACCTTTTATGAAGTAGATGACTGAATTTGGGAGGAATATGGTATGAACTACACAGCTATTGTTTTCATGAGAGAGGGAAAAAGAAAAGAAAGGTAATAGTTTCAAGAGTGGATAATAGACAGAAAACAGAACAAAGGTATTAGAAATTAAGAGTTAGACACTTTGTGGATCAAAGAACGGGAGGTGGGGGGTGGAATATAGGAGAGACAGTAGATGATAGTGGATATCAAGATGCAGGGGAAGGGGGATAGTGTAGGTAGCCTAAATCAGTTCACACAGAAATGAGGCAGTGGAGGATGGGAAAACCCAGCAAATGTGAGGTGTTCCCTGTAGCACCTATTGTATACTTGAATTAAAGTAAAAATAAGTGGAAGATGAGGGACAAGAGGGAAAGAGAAAACCGAAAAAAAAAAAAACTAATTATAATAAAGAAAAAAGAAAGACAAGAAGAAAGGAAGAAAGAAAAAGAGGATGGGCAAACGGTGGGGAACGGATAGGGAGAAGAGAGATACAGGTACACACGTGTCACAATTGCAACACTATCTAAAACAACAACTTCCCCCCGCTTTGCCCTAAAACCCCCCGTCTGTCTGCCCAAATGGGTCTGTAAGCACCTCCCTTCCCACAAACCCCCAATAGGCCGCCCAGGGCCCACGAATTCCCCAGTACTGCAGATGCTCCAAAAAAAAAAAAAAATTAAGTAAAATAAATTAAAAAACAAAACAAAACAAAAACAAAAACAAAAACAAAAAAAAAAACAGAAACCCCTCCGCAGGCCCGGCTCCGCCCGCCGCAGAGGCTTGGACCGGCTCTGCCCGGCTCCTCACGCCGCCTTGGCCTGGCCTGGCTCCGCCCAGCTCCGCTCGCTACAGCGGCCCAGCCGGCTCCGGCGTCCACCTCCCGCCACCGCGGCCTGGACCGGCCCTGCCCGGCTCCGTACCCGCCGCGGCCTGACCCGGCTCCGCCCGGCTCCAAACGCTACCGCGGCCCGCAGCCGCGGCCTGAACCGGCCCCGCCCGGCTCCAAAGGCTACCGCGGCCCGCAGCCGCGGCCTGAACCGGCCCCGCCCGGCTCCAAACGCTACCTCAGCCCGCAGCCGGGGCCTGAACCGGCCCCGCCCAGCTCCAAACGCTACCGCGGCCCAGCTCGGCCTGGCTCGGCCCCACCCGGCCCCGCCCAGCCCCGCTCGCTGCCGGCGCAGCCCGGCCCGGCTCCGGCATCCGCCGCTGCGGCCCGGCCTGGCTCAGCCCCACCGAGCGGGGCTAGATGCCTCGTCTCCGCCTACCCAAGGAGGGAATCCTCTACAGGTAGCTGGGATCTCCGTGTATATTTCACAGACGAATCCTCTCTGTTACCTTCCCTCCAAATCGATGTCCAGACACCTCCGGACCAGCAAAAATCCCGAAACAATCCGGTCCCAAAGAGTCTCCAACGCCGCCCACCCAAACATCTTTTGAGTGATGTGGATACTGATGCCCAGAGATGGAGATGCAAGAGCAGAGAAGAAACCAGCACCTGAACCCAGGATGCCAAATTATCACCATGAACCAGAAGGATACAGGTCCACTGAATTTTAAGGCACTATGGAACTCTAGACATGACTGAGTTAAAACTCTTCCATTTTCAGGTCAAGAGCCTGAGGATTTAATTCTCTGTATTGTCTACAGAGTAAAATTTTAGTTTGATTTCCATAGCAATGTGAACATCTAAAACTGTCGATGTTGGCTACTCTAGGCAGAGAGTCACTGAGGTCTCTTTGCCCTTTCTAGGCAGGAACACATTTCCCAAGGGCAGATGGAAACTCTTAGGCAGGAGAATAGGCACACCCAGGGATGTAGTCATAGGTAAACCTATTGCTGTGTGTACCTGTCATGCTCCAGTGCAAAGTGAAAGATGTTACACAGGATAAAGACAGACACATCAAATCTCTTACTGAAAACTCGCTGAAGGTGATAATTTTCCCTGACCACTTAAGCCCAACATACATGGATGATGACAACATGGACTTAAAAAAAAAAAAAAGAGAATCAGAAAATGGAGAACACCTAGTCTATCCAGCAGCAATTGATTGGAACAAATTTAATTCACGTTGTGAACTTAAATATTTCCTGTAAAAGGCTGGAAGGAGAAAAACTAAAAGCATTCAACAAAGTATGTGAAGAAACTCAAATGACTGAAGAGATTACCAGGCACATAAAAAGTCTGCAGAACCAGCAAGCACCTTTGCAGGCAGAAAATTCACACCTGAAAAAGAAGATGGAAAAGCTTCAGATGAAACTTCAAATATTTTCTGAAGTTCATCAAAAACATGTGCTGCACCTTGAGAGAAATGCAATGGAGGAGGGATCTTACTGCACAGAAAGAGAGAAGAAATTTTGTGAAATATATAGAAAAATGAACTTCATATATCAGAAGCGAAACCTGTATAAGAAGATGGCTGAAGACATGGAGAAAGAAATGAACCACACCAATTCCTTCTTTCACAACCAGATTATATTCTACGAGAAGCTAGCTCAGGAAAGGGGACTGAAAATCTGTCCACTGAGAGAAAGCTCAAGGAGCTAAGAATGGAAAATAATTCCATCAGGGAAATATTGGCAAGAATACAGTAGAAGCCCCAGGCTTTCCCAAGTGGCCCTCTGGCACCTGAAGGTCAAACTGCAACCTTCAGTCTGAAGGTTTGATTCCATTTTTATACATACTGATTCTGCCCATCCTCAACTACAGGAAAGCTTCTGCCTGGGTTTTTGCTCTTTCAAAGTAGTTTTGATGGATCTCTTTAAGATTAACTGCTGCCATTTAACCGATGTACTTATTGAACTTTGATATTACTATGATTTCTAGGGCAGTACTTTACAAATGTATATTTCTTTAGTATAGGTTTTTTAATAATTCCATTTCCATGGATATTGTAAAATAAGATGATTAAATATTGTGTTTCAACTCAAAAACATCAAGCAGTTGGTTTCTTTACAATATATAGAAACGCGTTTCTTAGAAAACAAAGAAAAAACAACAGAGCAGAAAAATAAAAGATTTCTTTCTTCCACTCCTTAAAACTATGCAGAAAGGATGAAAGATCCCTTGTGAATGTATCTACCAATTCTGCTTCAAATAAACTATACTTTATAAGTGACCTTTTATTTTCATACAAGCTTTATTTTTAAAGGAATTTCAGGTCACAGAAATGTACAATGAAAGGAGAGGGCATTCACATACACTCCATCCTCTCCCGCTCTTATATTTCCCCCTATCAATAACATCTTAAATTAGTGTTGGACATTTGCTTCAATTGATGCACAAATATTGGAGCTTTGCTACCATCCGAGGCCTATAATTTTCCCTTTGAATTTTTCAATTTATAGGTTTTGACAAAATAGAAAACAGCCTCTATCTCTCATTGCCCAGAAGGGGGAAAGCAGTTCACCATATCAAGTAACAGTAGAGAGTGGGGAGGAGTGACTGGGGTTGTAATTGGAGACCAGGGGCTAAGGCAGATCACATGGGGCCTTAGTGGGGCTGAATAAGTTTGGATTTTATGCCAGAATTTCTACCGGTAAAGTGGACTGGGAGATAAGAGTATTATGGGGTGGGAGAAGGGCAAAAGCATCAGGAAGAGCCTGGGGAAATGGTAGTTGTGTTGGAATCAGCAGGAATTTGGGGTGCAGATGAAGATTCAGGCTACATTCTGAAGGGCATCATTATGTTCCAATTTTATGATCTGTCAACAGTACAGCATTCCTAATTTCAAAACTCAGGAATAACAGTGGAATAAATAATTGGAGGAACACCTATGTATGTCTAGCCTACTCTGATAGGGAGTACACAAACAGATAAGAAATAAGCTCTAAGCAATTTATGAAGTCTGTCCTACATACTGAATAGTAGGGAAACCAAAAGGTGGACAACAAACTAGAGGTAAAAGTATAGGGAAGCGGATTTGGCTGAACTGATAGAGCATCTGCCTACCGCATAGGGAGTCCAGGGTTCAATGTTCAATCCCAGGGCCTCCTGACCCTTCCGGTGAGCTAGCCCACACGCAGTGCTGACACGTGAAAGGAGTGCCATACCATGCAGGAGTGTCCCCCATGTACAGGAGCCCCATGCACAAGAAGTGCATCCCGCATGAAAAAAGCACAGCCTGCCCAGGACTGGCACCGTACACACAGAGAGCTGATACAGCAAGATGACACAGCAAGATGACTGTGCTCTGTCAGTCCTCATGATTGGGCACATTCTTGTATCTCAGTTGGTCTACTGTGTGCTGTTCTGTGCTGGATCTACCAGGCAATTGTGGCAACTTCTGGGGGCACAGTTGGTCAGTATTGAAATTTCATTCATGTTCTGATTCCAATGGTCTTTGCTTTCGGTTACAGAGGGAGAAGTATCCTGAGCTCTTTATTTTATTATTTATTTAAACAAATCAATTTTATTGATATATGTTAGTAAACCATGCACTCCATCCAAAGTGTACATTCACTGGTATTCGGTATTATCACATTGTTATGCATTCATCAGTTCAATCTTTATTAGGCCATTTTCGTTATTCTAATAGTAATAATAAAATATAAAGAATAGACCAACCAAATCTCATCACCACTCAATCACTTTATGCTTCCCCTGCCATACGTAGCTCCTATTCTGTTTCTGTCTCTCCACTTTATTTGTACTGATGGAACAATGCTTACTCACATAGAGAGGAGACAAAGCTAGATCAGCTTCACTGGCAGCCATCTTTCCCCTAGGCCAGCAGGACCCTGCAGCCATAGGGTGATAGTCTATATGCACACCTCTCTCCTATGTTCTTGGGAGCAAGTCTGGGTGGAGTGGTGCTTTAATTTTACTCAAAAACCTAAACCATTGACCATTTTTCACATTTTGTCCTGGATTTCTGCCCCTTCAGCCCAAGAAGGGGCTAGTAAGTCTCTCAGGATAAAGCACCTGCTGCCTTACACTGACATATGCACTAAGCTAAAGACATCACCCATTACCAGCCTTCCCAGCCAGCCATCAGTATGGGATTGCCCATGCCTGCACAATGGCAATTGGGAAAGACAGCCCATTAAAGAAGTCCATTTTGCTCAATTTACTTCAACATTAAGTCATAGACCATGGCCTATTTCTAACAGGTCCCTTTAAGGATGGCCTCCACATATGACACTGCCTGGTTTCTTACCTTGCCCATTACCACATCAAGCTGCATCCTCCCCACCCCAAGTCACAATTTTGTCCTGAAGGCAGATCCAAGAAGTGCTTGCAATAACACCGCACTGAAGAGGGAATGTCTCCTGAGCAGGGTGACCATAAACCATCTAAAATTAGGGGAAAGGGTGCGTCCTTCTGGGCGTACCTAATCAGACGACCTCTTCAAACCAGGGTCCCACATATGCCAGTGGCCGGCACTTAATATTTATGAGAATTAATAAATCCACACTTGCCTCCATGACGGGAATAGTCCAGAGGTGGTATTCCCACAGAGGGCTGCCAGGCCCCTCTTCTAACGCCTCCAGTCCCATCTCCTGCTGTTGGCACAGAAGAGTCAACAAGACAAGTACAGACTCCAGTTGGATTTAGAGTTCATTTACCCAGGATCTGGTGTACAATTTTGTCCTCATGCTTGCAGTTAGCTCCCTGCTGCCCTCCCAGCTCTCACTCTAGCCCTAGCCTGTGACTCATACAGTCTCTAGGTTTTACCTTGACTCCAAGAATTGCTATGGGAGTTGAGAGCAAGGAATGACATGCTGGGGGGAATGTACACCTGGGCATAAGTAGCCCTGTTAGGATATTACAATTAGCCCAAAAAGGGACTAAGCCCCTAGAATCTTAAACCTCACTAACATCAATCCTGAACCTTAGCAGCAGAGATGAGAATAAAGGAGTTGGCTCTTTATTAAGTCAGATGGGTGTCCTCTCCTTTTCATGCCAGCCATTTGGGTACCAAACAGGGAAGGAATGTCTTCTGCGGCACAAGCAGTCAGTGGTTTTTGACTATCCCTATTGAAGTGAGGACAACTCTTCCCTTCTATTACTGATAACTTGGGTTTGCTGTACTCTAAGAAACCTCAAATACAGTTCTTAGCTTAATCATGAAACCTTGAACTCTGTACACTGGGAGAAATGTGTTCTGGATTTCAAAGTACAAAACTCTTCCAACAACAACAAAAAAAAGAACTCTACCCTTTGTATAAATTCTCTATTTCTAATTTTGAGCATGGGGAAGTGATCAAAGTGTATAACTACCTACACATCATAGAGCATATATGTTCATGGTAGTAGGAAAAACAAATCAAACTGTGAACTTTCTCACAGGCAGAGAAAGAACAGAGCTTTTTTAAAGAAAATTGGCCTGGAGAGGGTATTGGAGATTGGGAGAAACAGGTCTTAAACCTAATGGCATGCCAAAAAGATAGATCAGATTCAGAGGAGGGGCCATATGTCTCTACAGTTTTACACATGAGCCCCTAAAAGATATCCTAGGATGGAGAGTTAAAGAGGAAAAGATAAATGAGGAAGGCACAATAAAGAAACAAAAATTTTCAATTCTTTTGACTCAACCGCACAAACCTTTAGTAGATCTCCTTGAGAAAGAAAGAAATGGGCACCAAGAACAGCGCCCGAACCAGGACTCAAGGAGAGAAAGACTGCCAGCAGGACCTGTACTAATTCACAGGGCAGCAGTGTGGGAATTACATTTGAAGTAGACACATCCCCTTACTCCCAGCAATTAGGCAAGATTTAACCAAAGATCAAGGCTTCTAGAGGTTAAACGAGGAAGTCTTAAAGAAAATAATCTTAATGATTGGTAAAGGATAAGTTTTCCTTACTTAGCTTAACCTTGACTTAGAGGAACTAATCTACAGCAGAACAAGGGAGCTGGTGACTTATGACTGGTTGCTCTCAGATTTCAAGTTCTATGAAAGGAGCATTTACAAGAGAGAGAAATTGAGTTACGTTTTGGTTTGCAGTATGGGCTTAGCATGATAAACACCATATTGGGCATACGAAACTTAGTCTAGGATATACTTGAGACTCTGACTTGTTTTTTTTTTTTTAAAGATTTTATTTTTATTTATTTAATTCCCCTCCCCTCTCCTCCCCCGGTTGTCTGTTTTCTGTGTCTTTTTGCTGCGTCTTGTTTCTTTGTCCGTTTCTGTTGTCGTCAGCGGCACGGGAAGTGTGGGCGGCGCCATTCCTCAGCAGGCTGCATTCTCCTTTGCGCTGGGCGGCTCTCCTTATGGGTGCACTCCTTGCGCGTGGGGCTCCCCTACGTGGGGGACACCCCTGTGTAGCACGGCACTCCTTGCGCGCATCAGCACTGCGCACGGGCCAGCTCCACACGGGTCAAGGAGGCCCGGGGCTTGAACCGCGGGCCTCCCATGTGGTAGACGGACGCCCTAACCACTGGGCCAAAGTCCATTTCCCCTGACTTGTTTTGACATTAAAATACTTACTACTTTCTCAAAAAAAAAAAATAGGATGAATTCCAAGATTATTCAACAAATGCACTATGGAAGTACCACATCCCAAAAAAGAAAATCTATCTTTAAAGAGCTCATGGATCTTGTGCCAGTTGGGCCATGAATCTCAACAGAGTCGGAACACCTACCTTCCAGTTCACTGGACTCGCCCAGGACAATGAACAAGGACATGAAGATGGACAACAACCATCACAAAAACAGAGGGCTAAGGCCCACTCTCTCAACTAGAGGCAGAGGGGGCATCATCATCCCAGAACCCTCAGGACTGTGGAATGAATGATGGATTAGGGTAGTCTTAGTTATTCTACTTATTGGTATTCTAGCAATGAAAGAACTTTTATCATTGATAAGTAGGCAGTGGCAGGCCAACAGAGATGCTGAGGGGAGGGACAGGGAAAAATAGGTGTAATATGGGGACAGTTTCAGGAAATTACAATTGTACTGTACGACAGTGCAATGAGGATACAGGCTATTATCTATCTTGTCATAACTTACAAAATCGTATGGAAGGGACTTGAAGCTACAATGTAAACTATACTCAACACATAGTGGCAATGCTCCAATATGTATTCATCGATTATAAGAAATGTAGCACACTAGTGAAGGATGTTGTTCATGTAGGAAAGTGTGGTGGGCTAGGGAGGAGAGCAAATGGGAACCCCCTCTATTTCCTATGTAACATTTACATAATTTAAGTATAATTGAAATAACTATCAGAAACTGAGAAAAAGACCATTCAAAAGGAGCAGAAAAAACCAGTACAGCTTCAGACAAATAAAAACTGAAAGAATTAATCTATAGCAGACCTGCATCCCAAGAGATATTTAAGGAGCTTCTCCAGGTAGTGAAAAATGGATATATCAGATGGAAATATGGTTCCATACAAAGGAATGCAGAATGTTATAAATGGTAACTACATTGACAAATATAAATGATAATTTTTCCTGATTATAAACCTTATAAAATAAAATTTGATGATCTCACAAAAATGGAGGACTGAGATGTTGCAGAGTTCCACTGCCCATATTGAAGATCTCGGCAAGAATAAAGAAAGAGTGTTGCAAAACAGTTAAAGAATGGAAGGAGCACGGAAAGTGCCAAATCAAGAAATCAGGTGACTATAAAGTTGGAGGAAAACTTTATCACTGGGCTATCTCCACCCCCTCCCTTGCTTAGTGTGGAGCCAGACTGTGCTCCCAGTGCAGTTTCTTGGTCCTGGTAAAAGAGGAGATAGAGTAACACTCATTTACATACTGGTATGCATGTATCTTTGGTCCAGTCTCTCTGGTGGCAGCCTGAAAAACTGAATCGGGTCATTTGTATATGATTTGATGTTTCAGACCTTGTTCTCAATGCAGAAGTAGCTCACAGGTAAACCAACTGGTTAAAGTAAATAATCAAAACTGAGATAGCTAGAGCAAAGAACCACTGGGTTGAAAATATTTAATAGAGGCCCCAAACAAGAGGGAATACACTTTCCTGGGTGTGAAAGGGCATGTGGATCCTTATAGACAAGAGAAATCATATGGATGGTATGTACATTCCAAGTACAAGTTACATGGTAAGAAAAGAGCACAGATGGTCCTACACTTTCACCTCAGGCTGTTCTTTAGGGTAATTGTTAGGCTAGCTAAATTCTGGAGGAACACGGTCACACAATCCTATCTGCAGAGTGGGGAAGTGTTTTGTTTTATTTCATTTTTTCTTTTTTGATCCAATTAATGGGCAAGGATTTTGATGGGAGGTATTTAACACCTGATATTACATGTAGGCTGAGATATTCTGCTGGTCTGAGTTGACCTTTTTATTCAAGGTCTTTTTCTAGTTACATCATCAGCTGGTGCTTGGTAGTAATTCCTCGGTGCCAGGAAGGCTCATCCCTGGGAGTCATGTCCCACATTGGCGGGGAGGTAATGCATTTTCATGTTGAGTTTGGCTCAGTGGCCACATTTGACAAGAGGGAGGCACTCAGGAGGTAACTCTTAGGCACCCTGCAGCTCTAGGCCTAGTTCATATTTCAGGGGCACAGGTTCATAAGCATAGTCATCGGTATCAAAGGCTCATTGTTGGATCATCCATCTTTGTTGGTCTTTGCCATTGCATTGGGGTATTGTTGTTCTTCCATAGGGAATGTGATAGAGCTCCCCTGGCTAGGAACTCAACACTCCCTCAGTTGTCATTTTTATTGTAAGCACTATGAAAATATCCAAACATTTTTATACACCCTGTATACATGTCCTGGAAAACTCCCTCTCAACCATGTGGCCCCTATCAATAACACCCCACACCAGTGTTCCTCCCCTGCCATAGTTGAACCTCTGTGTGGTCCTAATATATTGCCAGGTCCCATTAATAGTAAAATGAAACATAGTGATGGGTTTAAAAGTTAGATATAGAATACATACTAAGTTAGAAAAATTAAATAAAGTTAAAATAAATTGGGGTATCAATAAATGAAACAATGAAAAAGCTCTGCTTTTGACATTTTGCCTTTCATCACTGCTATAGTTGTTGCCCTGTTTGTACAGTGCCAAGGCAATTTCTTCCATTTCTTCCCCAGGGTCTACATCCTTTCTCTCTCTCTTTTTTTTCTAATTATTAAGTTTGTCTTCACAAAAGTTTTAGATCACAGTAATTCACATATACAATATATGGTAATTCCACGTATTCAACATCAAACACTTTGTCCCTTCCCCACCAATGATCTTTTTACATGTTCATATTATATTTGCTGCAGTGATGGACAGATATCAAAACAATAGCTTTCAAACATGGTTCCACTTGGGTTTACACTACGGTTTATATTTTAGACTGTACAAATTTCAAAATTTTTAGTTATCTCATGTTTTACATTAAGGTTTACATTTTAGCCGAAAGACTTTTATACATTTTTGGTGTAATTATCATGTCCTATATCCATCATTGCATGATCTTGTGGAACAATTCCATTGCCCACATTTACACTGAATCCATCTATTTAATACCTCTCTCCCCCTCCCCCCAGGGAACACAGAGACAATCAATCTTCATTACTTGAAGGACCATATTCAGAGATACTTGCAACAATGTTAAAGGTTTGACATACTCAACTGCCCTAACTCACTGGGAGCCACCAATTCTCTTGAAAGGTACAATTCCCTCTGTTTGAGAAGATCAGTCCTCCCCAGGATGTGGGTATACATTCTCTCTCATTGTATGGATCGCCACCCAAAGATATAGTTCACTATGATGAAATGAGCACTCACACACACCCTCGAAGCCTGCCCTGTGTCACATAACACCCCCTTAAGCATCTTAAACAGGTAACCTTCCTTATTATATTTTCTAAACAGTTCTCTCAACAGTATAGTTTCAACCTCATACATGACCATCTCCTATGTTCAAATGTTCCCTCCAACCTCCCCCCATTTCTTGGGCCATCTGACCCACCCTCCCATACCTAGCCCCCCTCAAGTCCACAAAGCCCCACTAAAAAATATCCTTATGCCCCCAATTTATCCCTTCCCTGTACAAATACTTACCTCCAGCTCATCATAGATTTCATCCATGTAGGCGTCAGCTCACAACCTTCCTCTACCCCCAACTCCCTTTAAGCCTATCATCCAGTCTCTAGTTCTCTGAGACAGTTTGGTTTACTTATTTCACATCAGAGAGGTCATGTAGTATTTGTCCTTCAATGCCTGGGATGCTTCACTCAACATAAGGTTCTCAAGATTCATCCATGTTATCACATGTGTTTGGACTGTATTCATTCTAATAGCTGAGCAGTATTCCATTGTAGGTATATACCACAGTGCATTCATCTGTGAATAAGCATTTGGGTTGATTCCAACTTTTGGCAATAGTGAGTAGTGCTGCTATGAACATTGGTGTGTATTTATCGGTTTGTGTCCTTGCTTTCAGTTCTACTGGGTATATACCCAGCAGTGGAAATGCTGGGTCATATGGCAAATCTATAGCTAGTTTCTTCAGAAACCACCAAACTCTCCTCCAAAATGGCTGGATTCTTCTGCATTCCCACCAGCAGTGGTGAGTGTTCCCATTCCTCCACATCCTCTCCAGCACCTGTACTCTTCTGATTTTTTGATAGCGGCCAGTCTCATGGGAGTAAGATGGTAGCTTATTGGGTTTTTTCTCTCCAAATTCTACTCAATTTATTCATTTTTTTAAAAGGTATTACATTAAAAAAATATATGAGGTCCCCATTCGACCCCACCACCCCCACCCCACCATTTCCCCCACAATAACACTCTCCCCCATCATCATGTCACATCCATTGCATCTGGTGAGTACATCTCGGAGCATCGCTGCACCCCATGTCCCGTGTTCCACATCATAGTCCACACTTTCCCACGTTCCATCCAGTGGGCCATGGGAGGACATGCAACATCTGGTAATTGTCCCTGGGGCACCACCCAGGACAACTCCAAGTCCTGAGAATGCCTCCACATCTCTTCTCTTCCTCCCATTCCCCGCACCCAGCAGCTACCATGGCCACTTTTTCCACATCAATGCCACATTTTCTCGATTATTAACCACAATAGTTCATGAATAGAATATCATTAAGTCCACTCTGATCCTTACTGTATTGCTCCTTCCTGTAGACCTTGGCTTGGTTGAGTCCATTCCACATCTATGTCAAGAGGGGGTTTAGATTCCACATGGATATTGGATGCAATCCTCCTGCTTTCAGTTGTAGGCACTCTAGGCTCCATGGTGTGGTGGTTGACCTTCTTCAACTCCATGTTAGCTGAGTGGGGTAAGTCCAATAAATCAGAGTGTAGGAGCTGAAGTCTGTTGAGGCTCAGGGCCTGGCTATCATATTGTCAGTCCAGAGATTCAAATCCCTTAGATATATCTTAAACCCCAGCACCAACTACAATTCCAGTAAAGTAACAGGAAAGGCTTGTGAAAAGAGATCCCATCTGAGTCCAGCTCCATCACACAGAAACACCAGCTCCAAAGAAGGGCCAACTGACATGGCAGTGAACCCCATCTGCCATGACCATAGAACCTGTGGGTCACTTTAGCCCTCAAAAGGACCAATACCTGGGGCTGTATCTACTTTATCTGTCTCTGACAACCTCCAGACTCTTTTTTTAGAAACTCATAGCCATATGAACTCATTTGTCTTTTCCATTTCCCCCTTGATTTAGGTCAAGAAGCATTTTTAACTCCTGTTATTATATGTATACAGGGATATTCTGCTGGTCCGCATGAAACCTTTAATTTAAGGTCATTTTCTAGTTACGTCATCAGCTGGTACTTGGTAGTGATCCCTCGGTGCCAGGGAGGCTCATCCCTGGGTGTCATGTCCCACGCTGGGGGGAAGGCACTGCATTTACATGCTGAGTTTGGCTTCGAGACTGGCCACATTTGAGTAACATGGAGGCTGTCAGGAGGGAACGCTAATGCACAGTGCTGCTCTAGGCCTTCTTCTTACTTCAGGTGTACAGGCTCACAAGCATAGTCATTAGTATCAGGGGCTCACTGTTGGACCCTCATTCCTCTCTGGTCCTTACCGTTGCACTTGGGGGACCGCCGGTAGTTTATTGTTGTATTGATTTGCATTTCCCAAATAGTTAGTGATTTTGAGCATTTTTTTCATATGCTTTTCAGTGATTTGTATATCTTCTTTGGAGAAATGTCTGTTGAAATCTTTTTCCCATTTTTAAAATGGGTTGTTTGTCTTTTTATTTCAAGATACAGGAGTTCTTTATATATGCAGGATATAACTCTCCTATCAGAATATGGTTACCAATATTTTCTCCCATTGTGTAGATTTCCATTTCACTTTCTTGACAAACTCCTTTAAGGTGCAAAAGGCTTTAATTTTCAGGAAGTCCCATTTATCTATTTGCTCTTTTGCTGCTCGTGCTATTGGTGTGAACTTCATTAAGCCATTTCCTATTACAAAGTCCTGTAGATGCTTCCCTACATTGCTATCCAAAGTCATTGTGGTCTTGGATCTTATATTTATGTCTTTGATCCATCCTGAGTTGATTTTTGTATAAGGTGTGAGTTGATAATCCTCTTTCATTCTTTTACATATGGATATCCAGTTCTCCAGGGACCTTTTCTTGAAGAGGCCATTCTCTGCCAGTTTAGGGGGTTTGGTGGCCTTTTCAAATACATATGTGGTATATATGAGGATCTATATCAGAACTTTCTATTTCGTTCCATTGGGCAGTGCTCTATCCTTGTGCAAATACCATGCTATTTTCACTACTGTAGCTTGTAGTATGTTTTCAAGTCAGATAGTGTGATTCCTCCAATCTCATTTTTCTCTTCAGTATGTCTTGGGCTATTCAGGGCTTCTTTCCTTTCCAAATAAATTTCATAGTTAGTTTCTCTAGTTCATTAAAGAATGCTGTGTTGATTTTTATTGGGATTGCATGGAATCTGTAGATCAGTTTTGGTAGGATAGACATCTTAATAACATTTAGTCTTCCTATCCATGAACAGGGAATGTTCTTCCATTTATTTAGGTCTTCTTTGATTTCCTTGGACATTGCTGTATAGTTTTCAGTGTATAAGCCTTTTACATATTTAGTTAAACTTACTCCTAGGTATCTGATTTTTTAATTTACTATCATAAATGGCATTAGCTTCTTGATTTCCTCCTCAGATTACTCATTATTGGTGTACAGAAATGCTGATTTTTACACGTTGATCTTTTAACCTGTGACTTTACTGAACTCATTTATAAGTTCTAGAAGCTTTGTTGTAGACTTTTCTGGGTTTTCTATGTATAGGATCATGTCATCTGAAAATAGGGAATTTTGACTTCTTCCTTTCCAATCTGGATATTTTTTATGTTTGGTCTTGTCTCAGTGCTCGAGCAAATACTTGTAAGACTATGTTATATACGAGGGGTGATAGAGGGCATCCTTGTCTTGTTCTTGATCTTAGAGTGTAAGATTTTAGGATGTCACCATTGTGAATGATGTCAGCTGTGGGTTTTTCATATACTCTTTATCATGTTCAGAAAGTTTACTTCTATTCCAATCTTTTGCACTGTTTTTATCAAGAAAGCGTGCTGTATTTCGTCAAATGCTTTTTCTGCATCTATAGTTATGATCTTCAATCTCTTTATGTGGTGTATTACATTAATTGATTTTCTTACGTTGAACCATCCTTGCATACCAGGAATGAATCCCACTTCATCATGGTGTATAATTTGTTTAATGTGTTGTTGAATGCAATTAGCAAGTATTTTGTTGGGGATTTTTGCATCTAAGTTCATTAGAGAGATTGGTCTGTAATTTTCCTTTCTTGTGGTGTCTTTGTTTGGCTTTCATACTAGAGTAATGTTGGCATCATAGAATGAGTTAGGCAATGTTCCTTCTGTTTCAATTTTTTGGAAGAGTTTAAGCAAGATTGGTGTGGCAGCCTGTTAAAGAAGTTCTTTTCACTCAGTTCATTTCAACATTAAATTGTAGACAATGGCCCATTTCCAACACACATCGTCTTTTGTGAACTGGTCTGTTCCCTCTGGAGGCTGATTATTCCCTGGACCAATGTGGGAACTTTTGGTGTCTCCTCCTCAACATTCAAGCATCTTCTTTCACTTCTCCCCAACTCAACACAGCCTGGACCCCAGGGCCAGTACTAGAATGGAAATGAGTCTTAAATACCTAATGGATTCTTAAGAACTGTAACCATAATACAAGATCATTGTTTACTGAACACAAGGGAACTTAGACAGCCACTCATTGCCTAATTCTTTGGGTTAGGCCTGCACTTGCTGGTTACGGTCAACAGTTGCAGAGATCAGGGACTATGTCTAGAACACTTGACAGAATACCAATGCAAAAAACCCACTCATCAAATGCCTTTGGGCTGTGATGATGCTAATCATGGCAACCTCTTAGCAGAAAACTGTCTCTTAGACTTCATAAAATAGTTCTTGTTAGTGGTCATTGTGAGCATATATCTTTCAGCCTGTTTACCTGTCATGGAATATTAAATAGAATGATTATAGAGTAAAGTGACCAGTTAGGATAGAAAGGTGAAGAGGGCCATAAATAGGAATGAAGTTCTGACACATGCAACAACATGATGGAACCTAGAATACATCATGATAAGTGAAATAAGCCAGACACAAAAGATCAAATATTGTATGATCTCACTGATAAGAAACAATTAGGATAAGCAAATGGATAGTCAGAATTTAGAATATAGGTTACCAGGGGACAGAATAGGGAGAGGGAGATGAAGTTAAGGCATATGTTGTATACAGACATTACTTGAGTTGACTATGAAGTTTGGTATTAGATGGAGTGATGAGAGCCCGACATTGGGAACATAACTAGGAGCACTAAAATAAGTATCTGAATGTGGTTCAAAAGGGAAATGTTAGATTGTATAGATGGTAATACAATAAAAATATTTTCAAATAATCCATGGAACTGTACTATACAGTGAACTCTAAGTTAAACCACAGACAATAGTCAATAGTAAAAATTAGAAGTCTGCCATCATCAATTGCAAAAAATATTCCAAACCAATACACGGTGTCAATAGTAGGATGGTACATGTGAATCCTGTATTTTATACATGATTATTCTAGAAACCAAACATTTCTCTAATTCAAAAAAAAAAGGACTGAAAAGTAAGATCACATAAATGAAGGTATTTCCTGTCTATTGTTAAAATTTCACTCAGTGAAATTCCACCAAGAGCTTCCATTCTTTTTTTTTTCTGAAAGAGGAAGCAAGATACCAGAAATGTAATGGAACAAAACCCATTTATTACCCAGCAGTTTCTGTGCGTCAGAAGTTTGGGTGAGGTTAGCACTAATCAGAGTCTTACCAGGCAGAAATCAAAGGGTCCCCAGGACCGTTTTTCCCTGGAGATTCTAGGGAAAGTCCATATCTAAAATCATTTTGGGGATTGGAAAATTTGTTTCTTTCTCATGCTTTCCACATCTCCCTCCATCTTCAAGGCAGGACTGCAGGCTGGAGTCCTTCTCATGCTTACAATCTCTTGGACATCTTCTTCTTCTTCACTTCTCTGCCTTTGGAGGCTCATGAAATTACACTGAAGCATGCCTCCTCTTTAGAATTGTTAGAGCACACAAAACTCCATCAGCCTGCAACTGTTTAACTGATAGCTGCCCCTTACAAGCTGATGGTCCTAGCCTACTACAGCCCTCCAGTTCACAGCTCACTGAGTGTCTAGAACCTCTGTCTGTGACACGAACATGACCTGTTTCCCCACACTTCTTCTTGGCAAATGAAGCCAAGGAGGGAAGTTATTTTCCCAAGAGTATATCAACATGAAAGAGTCCTGTATTGGGTTGAACTTCCTGATGCCTCCCATACCTTCTTGTCATTCCTCCATCTCTAAATTCATGTATTACGTGTCTGTGACAACATCCCACAAGACTTATAGAGACTATGCATATATATCTGCTAAATTTTCATATAATCTAGAATGATCTTCATGGTTCAGGGGGGGAGACTAGAAGAACCAAGAGGAGGCACAATGCCTTTTCCAGGGTCACAGAGGTGGTAGGAGGAGGAATAAGGTCTGAAGAGAGCTCTACCTACTCAATACTGGGGTTTTGAAATTCTCAGGTCTATCATCACCTGCAGGAAAGACTGTGTTGGTACAAGTGTTGATTTAAATAGGCTAAGCCTTCACCACAGAGGAATGCGGCCATTTAGCAGGAAACACACAAAGGAAATACATGTGACACAGGGCAGGGGAATGAATACCAGGAAAACACTTGAGATCCTTTCTGGGCAGTCTCTAAGCAATTCTCACCCCCAGCATGTGTGTGTGGAGTGCAGGACTATCCGGGGTGGTCAGGCCTAGGGCAGGAGCCGGTTCTAGGTGGGATGGGATCCTGGTGGGCCTATAATGTTCATTTCCAGATCAGAGCTACCAGGACAGGATAGGGAATGATGGGTTGGGGATGATCTGCCCAGGTTTTAAGCAAAAGCTGTTGTTTCCTTTCCTCATGGATGTCCATGCAGACAGTGTTCTGTTCTAACATGGGGAGAACAACAACATGTGGGATCATCCCAGGTGGTGATGGCAAGGCAGGAACCTGATTCTTCCAGGCCTGGCTGCTGGGCACTGTCTTTGAAGAACCCCATTGGGAATTTGGTGAAAAGCTGGATAAGAGTCATATACACCATTTTGTCATGCAAAATGCAGGCGCACCACGCTACCAATAAGGACCAATGCATGCCAGAGGTGACAGTGGGTGCAGAGCAGTCTCTATTCCCAGGCACCAAGACAGTAATACCCCAGCCTGGCAACTCCCCAAGCTCCCTCCCAGGGTTTTCCTGATTACTGGTCCAGGGCCCCACTCACAAGGTATCTGAGCTGACATCACTCCCCCGATCCCAGTGCAAAGGCCCTACATCGTCCATGTGTAGCCACTATCCCTATCTTTTGTAGTAATACAGAAAAGATGCTTTATAGTACTTTTACTTCATTTTGCACCGTGAGAGTATTAGCATTTTGTGATTCCTTTGGTTGTATTTATTACCTGACCCAGGTATCCTGTGCATTACTCTGCATCACTGTCCTTACACAACTTCTCCAAGGTCACTAATCACCATGCCTACCAGGACTTTCTTACCAAATGAGGATGAGGGGATAATGCTATATAAATCCCTCTCCTGTAACTTGCTATCCTGAGGAACATGTCACAGTGACCCTGAGATGAAGGGACTGGACTGAAGAATGTTAACAAAGGGATGTGGGGTATCACAGATATTTTTTCGACAGATATTTAGCCTCTCATTGCTGATGGCACTTCTTGTAATTCCTTTTTGTTGTATCTCAACATTGCTGCATGGAGATCATGTTTCTCTCTATTCTAATGCTCTTCACACATCTAAGGAACAGAGATGCTGGGTTGAAGTATGGGCATACTTAAAATTTTAATAACTAGAGAAGATAACTTGGAAAGGGGCCAACTCAGTTAAGTTGCCAAGAGCAGTCTATGAAGGTGGAGTCTTAAGTACATGCAGCCAGCAATAGTTACTATTGTTATTTTATCTTTTATCATTCTGGTATCACAGCAGAAAAAAGAATCACATTTCCCTCTGTTGTTCTAACCTGTGTGAAAATGTGTCAGCTTTGAGTTCAGCCAAGACTAATGTGATGAAGCAAATCAAAGCTGGCAAGCTAGAGACATTGGTGGGATACCTGATGCCTGCCTTCCAGTACAGGGACTTCTCTATCATTATCAACTTCCTATGCAGCTACAGAGATTTGACTACCACCCAAGAGGTCCTAAACCTTCTCTTTACAAAGTGAGCACAGGGAAGCAGTCTTGGCCCAGTGTTCAGGGCATCCATCTTCCACATGGGAGGTCCTCAGTTCAAACCACAGGCATCCTTGACCCATGTACAGCTGGCTCACGTGCAGTACTGATGCATGCAAGGAGTACCGTGCCACGAAGGGGTGTTGCCGTGTACGGGAGCCCCATGCACAAGGAATGCTCCTGATAAGGAGAGCCGCTCAGTGAGAAAGAAAGTGCAGCCTGCCCAAGAATGGTGCTGCACACATGGAGCGCTGACACAACATGATGATGCAACAAAAAAAGAAACACAGATTCCTGTGCCGTTGACAACAACAGAAGCAGACAAAGAAGAACACGCAGTGAACAGGCACAGAGAATAGACAACTGGGGCATGGGGGAAGAGAAGAGAAATAAATAAATAAATCTTTAAAAAAAACAACAAAGTGAGCACCTCAAAACACACACACACCCATTTGCCACATACTAGCAGTATACCTTGGGAATGTCACATCACCTCCCTGAGACTCAGCTCGTTACTCTGACAAGTAGGGGAGACAGGACAAATTTCATAGGGTTAATACTAGGATTAACAGGGATTAGCCATGGAAAGCATTCGATCAGCGTCTGTCTCTGGAATAATGGGCTTCTGGGGTGCTGGGGTTGTTCATAATTACTGTTTTCTTCTTCCTATGAAGAAGAGTTCTGACTCGTACCTCTCCGGCTCTGTGGCCATGGTCAAATATATTTTCCTGTTTCTAAAGTAGATCTGAGGGTGGCAAGATGGTGTCTGAGTAAGTACACTGTCATCATTTCTCTTACAAAAGACCGGCTGTGTGATAATGGAGCAGGGTGTTTCGGGAACCTGCAGGGCAAGAGGTGTCTGAACAGCGATCTGGAAAGACAGAAGCACAATTGGTGTTTCCTCAAGCCAACAACAGGGAAAAAGAATAAGAATAAAAAGTGACAAAGAGAAGACTTAACATGCACACCAAAACAACAACTAATTAAACCCCAAGGCTCGAATAAGAAGAGAATCAACAGAATAAACCCAACAAGATAAAATGATGACCAGACAACAAAAAACGACAGACCATACCAATAATCAGGAAAACATGGCCCAATACAATGAACAAACTAAAAACCAGGAAGAGAAGTGGAACACTGAACAAATAATTAAAGCTCTCAAAACATGTATCATGGACCAATTCAATGAAGTAAAGGAAGAGATTAAGCATATTAAGAAAAGATTTGGGAGTACATACAGAAGAAATTGTGATCATGCACAAAAAGATGACAGAGATGATGGGGATGAATAGCACAATTCAAGAAATCAAGAAAACACTCTCAGTGAATAACAGCAGATTGGAAGAGGCAGAGGAAAGAATTAGTGATGTGAAAGACAGTATATCTGCAGTCAAACAGATAGCAGAATTAATCAATAAAAAGATAGAAAAAATCCACCAGGGACTTAGGGACCTGAACGACAATGCAAACTCACAAATGTGTATTATCAGCATCCCACAAGGAGAAGAGAAGGGAAAGGGGACAGAAAGGGTGTTGGAGGAAATAATGGCTGAAAACTTCCCAAACCTATTGAGGGAGATAGACGTACATGTCCAGGAAGCAAAACACACCCCGAACACCATAAATACCAACAGATCTACCCCAACACATGTACTTGTCAAATTATCCAATGCACAAGATAAAGAGAAAATACTAGAAGCAGAAAGAGAAAGGAGAAGCATCACATACAAAGGAGGCTCCATAAGATTAAGTGTTGCTCTCTCATCTGAAACCATGGAGCCAAGAAGGCAGTGGTATGACACAGTCAAGGTACTAAAAGAAAAGAATTTCCAACCAAGAATACTCTATGCATCAAAGCTAGCTTTCAAAAACGATTGAGAGTTCAAAATATTCACAGATAAACAGAAACTAAGAGAGTATGCCAATAAGAAACCTACACTTCAAGAAATACTAACGGGAGTTATGCAGGAAGAAAGAAAAAAAAGAAGAGACAGAGGTGTCGGAGAGTGTAAGAACAACTGAAACTATAAAAAGAGGGGAAAAAATCTAACAACAGAAGACAAGCACAAATCCAAACAAAATATGGGTAATACAAGTAATTCCTTGAAAGTAATAACACTGAATATCAAAGGATTAAACTCACCTGTAAAGATACACAGCCTGGAAGACTGGATAAGGAAATATGACCCATCTATGTTGTCTACAAAAACTCATCTTACACCCAGGGATTCAAGGAGGTTGAAAATGAATGGCTGAGAAACAATCTTACAAGCAAACAATAACCAAAAAAGGGCAGGAGTAGCTACATTAATATCAGACAAAATAGACTTGAAATGCAAAACAATTATGAGAGACAACATATTAGTGAAATGGATAATCTTTCAAGAAGAACAAATAATCAGAAACATTTATGCTCCTAACAAGGGCGCCTCCAAACATGTGAGGCAAACACTGGAAATACTAAATGACAGAATAAATGCCTCTAAAATTAATAGTGGGGGACTTTAATAGACCACTATCAACTTTGGACAGGACATCATAAAAGAAATTCAATAAAGAAACAAAAACTTTAAACAGTACATTAGAGGAGCTGGACCTAATAGAGATATACAGAACATTACACACAAATATATCAGGATATATATTTTTCTCAAGTGCACATGGATCATTCTCCAAGACAGACCATGTGCTAGGCCGCAAAAAAAGTCTCAGTGAATTCAGAAAGATCAAAATCATACAAAATAATTTCTCTGACCACAGAGGAGTGAAGGTGGAAATCTGCAAGGGCCAGAGACACAGATGCTGCAACAAAATATGGAAATTAAACAGCACAGTCTTAGAAAAACAGTGGGTCAGGGAGGAAATCTCAAAAGAAATTAATAACTATCTTGAAACAAATGATAATGATAACACAACATACCAAAACTTCTGGGATACTTCAAAAGCAGTACTGAGAGGGAAATTTATAGCCAAAAATTCATACATCAAAAAAGAAGAAAGAGCTAAAGTTGGAGAACTAACTGCACACTTGGAGGAATTAGTAGAAAAATAAGAAAGTAACCCCAAAGGAAGAAAAAGAAAGAGAGAACAAAGATAAGAGCAGAACTAAATGAAATAGACAATAAGAAAGCACTTGAAAAGATAAATAAAAAAAGAGCCTGTTCTTTGAGAAGATCCATAAAATAGACAAACTCTTAGCTAGACTAATAAAGAAAAAGTGAGAAGATTCAAATACACAAAATAAGAAAGGAGAAAGGAGATATCACCACTAACCCCACAGAAATAAAGACTATCATAAGAGGATACTTTGAAAAACTATATTCTAACAAGAAGGACAAATTACAGAAAATGGACAAATTCTGAGAAACATATAAGCTGCCTCTATTGACGAAAGAAGAAATTGATTTTCTTAGTCAACCAATCACAAGTAAAGAGATAGAATCAGTCATTAAAAATCTCCCAACTAAGAAGAGCCCAGGGCCAGAGGGCTTCGCCAGTGAATTCTACAAAATATTCTGGAAAGAACTAATGCCAATCTTGCTGAAACGCTTCGAAAAAATCAAAGCATTGCCTAACTCATTCTATGATGACAACATTACCCTAGTACCAAAGACAAACAAAGACACCACAAGAAAGGAAAATTACAGACCAATTCCTCTAATGAATGTAGATGCAAAAATCCTCAGGAAAACACTTGCTAATCGTATTCAACAACACATTAAACACAATTACAACATGACTAAGTGAGATTCGTTCTGGGTATGAAAGGATGGTTCAACATAAGAAAACCAATCAATGTAATACACCATGTAAAAAGATTGAATGGAAAAAATCACATGATCATATCTATAGATGCAGAAAAAGCATTTGACAAAATACAGCATCCTTTCCTGATAAAAACACTACAAAAATTTCAGAATACAAGGAAATTTTCTTTTTCTTTTTTTTTTTTAAAATATTTATTTATTATTATTATTTTTAAATTACATTAAAAAAATATATATGAGGTCCCATTCAACCCCACCGCCCCCGCCCCCCACTCCCCCCACAGCAACACTCTCTCCCATCATCGTGATACATCCATTGCACCTGGTAAGTTCATCTCTGAGCATCACTGCACCCCATAGTCAATGGTCCACATCATAGCCCAGACTCTCTCACGTTCCATCCAGTGGGCCCTGGGGGGATCTACAGTGTCCCGTAATTGTCCGTGAAGCACTATCCAGGACAACTCCACGTCCCGAAAACGCCTCCACATCTCATCTCTTCCTCCCGTTCCCCACACCCAGCAGCCCCCATGGCTACCGTTCCCACACCCATTTCACATTTCCTCTGTGGACATTGGATTGGTTGTGTCCATTGCACACCTATGTCAAGTGAGGGCTTAGATTCCACATGGGTACTGGATGCACTCTTCCCGCTTCTAGTTGTAGACACTCTAGGCTCCATGTTGTGGTGGTTGACCTTCTTCAACTCCATGTTAGCTGAGTGGAGTAAGTCCAATAAGTCAAAGTGTAGGAGCTGAAGTCTGTTGAGGCTCTGGGCCTGGGTGTCATATTATCAGTCCAGAGATTCAAATCCCCTACATATATCTTAAACCCAGCACCAACTACAATTCCAATAAAGTAGCATGCAAGTCTTGTGAAAAGAGATCCCCTCTGAGTCCATTTCCATCACGCAGAAACACCAGCTCCAAAGAAGGGCCATCTGTCATGGCAGTGAACCCCTTCTGCCATGACCATAGAACCCGTGGGTCTCTTTATCCCTCAAAAGAACCAATACCTGGGGTTGTATCTACCTTATCTGTCTCTTAGACTCTGATGAAGGGTATTTATGAAAAACCCACAGCCAACATCGTTCACAATGGTGAAATCCTAAAATCTTTCCCTCTAAGATCAGGAACAAGACAAGGACGCCCACCATCACCCCTTCTAATTAGCATTGTCTAAGAAGTACTAGCTTGAGCACTGAGGGAAGAACCAGATTAAAAAAGGCATCCAAATTGGAAAGGAAGAAGTCAAAATTTCATTATTTGCCGATGACTTGATCCTCTACATAGAAAACCCTGAGACGTCTACAACAAAGCTTCAGGAACTCATAAAAGATTTCAGTACAGTCACAGGTTATAAGATCAATGCGCAAAAATCAGTAGCATTTCTGTACACCAGTAATGAGCAAGCTCAGGAGGAAATCAAGAAACAAATACAATTTACAATAGTAAATTTAAAAAATCAAAAACCAAGGAATAAACTTAACTAAACAGGTAAAGAACTTATACACAGAGAACTACACAACACTGTTCAAGGAAATCAAAGAAGACTTAAATAAATGGAAGAATATTCCCTGTTCATGGATAGGAAGACTACATATTATTAAGATGTCTATCCTACCAAATCTGATCTACATGTTCAAAGCAATCCCAATAAAAATCAGCACAGCATTCTTAAATGACCTAGAAAAACTAGCTATGAAATTTATTTGGAAAGGAAAGAGGCCCCAATATCCAATGACATATTGAAAAAGAAAAATGAAATTGGAGGAATCACACTACCTGACTTCAAAACATGCTACAAAACGACAGTATTGAAAACAGCATGGTATTGGCACAAGGAGAGAAACACTGACCAATGGAACCAAATTGAGAGCTCTGATATAGATCCTCATATATACAGACATATAACATTTGATAAGACCACCAAACCCTCTCAACTGGGAGAGAATGGCCTCTTCAACAAATGCTGCTTTGAAAATGGATATCCACATGTAAAAGAATTAAAGAGGATTACCAACTCACACCTTATACAAAAATCAACTCAAGATGGATCAAAGACCTACATATAAGAGCCAAGTCCACAACGACCTTGGAAAGCAAAGCAGGGAAGCATCCACAGGACTTTATAATAGGAAATGGCTTCATGAACTTCATACCAAAACGCAAGGAGCAAAAGAACAAATAGATAAATGGGACTTCCTCACAATTAAAGCTTCTCCACTTCAAAGGAGTTTGTCAGGAAAGTGAAAAGAGAGCCTACACAATGGGAGAAAATATTTGGTAACCATATATCTGATAGGAGACTTCTATCTTGCATATATAAAGAACTCCTATATCTTGAAAATAAAAAGACAAACAGCCCATTTAAAAACTGGGAAAAAGATTTCAACAGATGCTTCTCCAAAGATGATATACCAATGCCTAAAAAATACATGAAAAAATGCTCAAAATCCCTAGCTATTATGAAAATGCAAATCAAAACAACAATGAGATACCATCTTACTCCCATAAGTCTGGCAGCTATCAAAAAATCAAAAGACTACAATTGTTGGAGAGGATGTGAGGGAATGGGAATACTCATCCACTGCTGGTGGGAAAGCAGAAGGATCCAGCCAATATGGAGGACAGTTTGACGGTTTCTGAAAAAACTAGCTATAGATTTGACATATAACCCAGCAATTCCACTGCTGGGTATATACCCAGTAGAACTGAAAGCAGGACACAAACTGATATACGCACACCAAGTTCACAGCAGCTTTGTTCACTATTGCCAAAAGTTGGAATCAACCCAAATGACCATCAACAGATGAATGGATAAATAAAATGTGGTATATACATACAATGGAATACTACTCAGCTTTAAGAATGAAAACACTATAAACACATGTGATAACATGGATGAATCTTGAGAACTACATGTTGAGTGAAGCAACCCAGGCATTGAAGGACAAATACTACATGACCTCACTGACATGAAATAAGTAAACCAAGCTGCCTCAGAGAGCTGGAGACTGGATGATAGGCTTAAAAGAATTTGTGGGGTAGAGGAAGGTTGCAAGTTGACACCTGCCTGGAGCTGCAAGCACTGGCTTTCCCTGCCCCTGGGCCTCCTTTTCTTCTTGGCTGTGGGGGCCAACACCACCCTCCTGACATCATCCAGCTGGAGGCCTCTTCGCATGAGCCCATGTACTCCCTGCTCAGCCTCCTCTCCCTGCAGGACATTATGCTCTGTATCACTGTCAGCCACAATGTCCTGGCCATCTTCTGCTTTGACCTCACGTCCATCAGCTTCTCAGCCTGGTTCCTCCAGATGTTCATCATGAATAACTTACTGCCCATGCAATCATGTACCTTCCTGGTCATGGCCTATCACCGCTATGTGGCCATCTGCAAGCCTCTGCACTACCCGTCCATCATCACTGACCAATTTGTGGCAAAGGCTGTTTTCTTCATTTTTGCCCAGAACACGTTTCTCACTGCACCTATCCCTATCCTTTCTGCCCAGCTCCATTATTGGGGAAAAAATATAATTGAGAACTGTATCTGTGCCAACCGGTCTGTGTCCAAGATCTCCTGTGATACTGTTGCCCTTAACAGAATCTACAATTAATTCTGTCAATGATTATTCTGGGCTCTGACCTCTTCCTCATTTTCCTTTCCTATACAAAACTTTATATCTTTGATATACAAAAATTTATATCTTTGAAATGAATAAATAATGTATGGTAACATCTTTTAACAAGTCAATTTTATTGATACATATTAATAAACCATGAATTCATCTTAAGAGCACAAAAAAAATAAAAATAAAAAAATAAAGAAGATCTGAGGTTCCATATCTGGGGCCCCCATCTTTGGAGAGTTAGAAAAGTGGTCCCTGAGAGCTGCCGGAAGAGACTCAGGGCCTCTCAGTTATCTGGGAAGGTGCTGCTTGGGCCTCATTCATTCAAAAAATAATATAGCATTTCCAGAGGAAGGCCTACAAGCAGAATTTGAGCTAGACTTCCCTGCAGTACCACCTCTGCTACCAGCTCCAGCTCCAGATGCAGCTTCTGGGTTGCAGGTAACTCAAATTTTAGAGGCATCTCTAAAATCAATTGTAGGGCTTGCCCAGCAGCTGATAAAAAGCTAGAGAGTGCAGGAGTCTCTCCCTCTCCCAAACCAAGAACTCCCTTGAGAGGAACTGTGGACCCTCTTTCAGTGGGTCAGGAGGGCCCTAGCACTGATCCATTGATGCTTAATCTAAGGTCCTGCAAGTACCAAGCGTCACTGCTTCCTGGGCTTTAGGACAAAAGAGACAGGAATTAGAGAGGGATGAAGATTTGCAGGGGAAGTGGGAGGGTGATTAAAGGCAAAAGGAACTAAATATTTGGGTAGGGACACTATTTTTCTTTTTTTTGGTATAGAGCAAGTTTTTTTTATTTTTAAGATTTATCTTATTTATTTCCCCCCCCCCCCGCCCCCACCTCCCAGTGTCTGCTCTCTTCTGTCCATTTGTTGTGTGTTCTTCTGTGTCCATTAGCATTCTCAGGGGCATTAGGAATCTGTGTCTCTTTTTGTAGCGTCTGCTTGCTGCGCCAGCTCTCTGTGTGTGCAGTGACACACCTGGGCAGGTTGCACTTTTTTAACCTTGTGGGGTGTGCTCCTTCTGTGTATGGCTCCCCTACACAGGGGACACTCCTGCGTGGCATGACACTCCTTGCACCTGGCAGCACTGCACATGGGTCATCTTACCACATGGGCCAAGAGGCCCTGGGTTGAAACTCTGGACCTCCCATATGGTAGGTGGAAAATCTATTAGTTGAGCCACACCCACTCCCACAGCAAGTTCTTGACAAGAATATATTAAATATCTGTTTATACTGTAGCCTGGAATTGGGGTTTTCTTCTTTCATTTCTTGTGTTAATTAAAATGAGATACCGACTAATTCTGTCCTCCTTAAATTAAAAAAGTTTTGTGAGTCATCATGCTTTTGATATGTCAAAATTTCTAAGAGTCATCCATCTTTCTCTGGTTTGCTGAAAGAACACACAAGTGCCCACGTTGCAAGAAGATGTGCACGTCAGTATCACTAAACTTGGTGAGGAGCAGAGACATCCCATCAGAACTCCTGGGATGAGGACTGAAGGGGCATTAAGGCGGCACAGCAAAAACCTCCCAAATATGGGTGTCCTTAAATACCATACTTTTAAGGATAACTTCCTGACGTTTTTTGGAAAAAGAGGGAATATTTTCTGGCTCTCATGCTAACATTTATTTTACTTCTGATTAGGAATTTGTACTTTTCATGATGAACTCTAGAATTTCAGCACTAAGTGGGGGGAAATGTAAAAAGATCAAAACTCACACTGTGGAAAGGAAAAGGACACAGGAAGATTGATAGCAAGTGGACTAAGAGCAGGCAGGATGGTGCCTCCTCAGTCCCCATCTAGCGAGCAACATGTTCAAGCAGGTACCTTAGATTGTATCCTCCTGAGATCCTGGGTCCTGAATTCAGTAACTGTTACCTGGTTGACTTGTATCCAAGGCAGACATTTCTGATGCAGCTTTTAAGGCTACAGCTGGGCCTCCTGTTGTAAGCATTCCTCTCCCTATGAACTGGTATTTAACTACTGTGGGTGTAGGGAATGGGGACTCATGCTTTATTTGGTACAGTTTCTCTATGGAGTAATGGGCAAATTTGCTACTGGATGGCAGTGACAATATCATGAACATAAATAACATCACCGAACTGCATACTTGACAGTAAGCAAATGGAAAATTTTAAGTATGTTACCAGAATAAAACTTTCCAACATAGAACTATACAATACAGAGAACCCTAAAGTTAACTTTGGCCTATACTTAAGAGTATAATTCTGGGAAGTAGATTTCGCTCAATGGATAGGGCATCCACGTAGCACATAGGAGGTTCAAGGTTCAAACCCAGGGCTTCCTGACCCGTGTGATGAGTTGGCCAATAAGCAGTGCTGATGCATGCAAGGAGAGCCATGCCACACAGGGGTGTCTCCCACTAGGGGAGCCCCACGTGCAAGGAGTGCATCCCATAAGGACAGCTGCCAAGCGCAAAATAAAGTGCAGCCTGACCAGGAATGGCACCGCACACACGGAGAGCTGATGCAGCAAGATGACGGCAACAAAAAGAGAAGCAGATATCAAATGCCTCTGACAAGAATACAAGCAGACACAGAAGAATACACAGCGAATGAATACAGAGAGCAGACAACTGCGGGGGGGGGGGGAGTGGTAGGGAAGGGGAGAGAAATAAGTAAATCTTTAAAAAAAAAACCAGTATAATTCTAATATTGCTCTTTCATCAGTTATAACAAAAACACTGCATTAAGGCCAAGACTTAAAAGGGAAAACTGCTGGTGAAAGGGTAAATATGGAAATCTATAGCTTATTCGAGATTTTACCATGAAACTACATCTCTAATAAAAAGAAAATGTACTGAAAAAGCAAACCAATAAGTTCAATATTAATTGATTAAAGGAAAAATACAATGAACATGCCAAATGCTGCACAAACACCATTCGTCAACATCTAATACCTTTTCATGATGAAATACAAAAAACAAACAAGCCAACTGGAGTAAGATTATATAGCTAGCATCATAATCAGTAGTGAATGACTATAAGCATTCCTGACAGGATCAGGGGCAAATTAAACATGCTATTTTTGTCACTGCTATTCGTCACCATACAGGATGTCCCAATGTGAGCAATTAGGCAAGAAAACGAAGACAGAGGCATCCAAATTTGAAAGAAAGAATGAAAACTATCTGTATTTAGAAATGACATGATTTATATATAAAAAACACTTAGTAGTCACAAAATACTGTACCGGCTACTAAACAATGTCAAAAGTTGCACAAAAGTCTAATTGTATTTCTATAACATGGCAACAAACAATCTGAAAAAAAAATTAAAGCAATTTCTTTTACAACAGCAACAGAAAGAAAATATTTGGGATGAAATTTAACCAAGGAAATGCAAGATTTGTTACCTGAAAACTACAAGCCATTGATGGGGCTCATTCAAGGAGGGCGACCTGGGGAGGACGTTTCAGGAGCCTGACATGAGCGGAGACTCAGGACTGAAGCGTTTTACTCACTGTGGACAGGGCATGCATTGCCCCACGGCCACTGTGTCTTCCTGCGTCGGTACCGCACCAAGATGCCCTCGCCCTCGAGGGACAGAGCAACAGTTTTGGGGCCTGAAGGGGAAGTCTTCTTCACTTGCTCTGAGGTTCAGATGGGCCAAAAAGACGAGTCAGGCTCTCTCTCCTGACAGCCAGGGCAGCCAAGGAAACTGGGAGCTTCCGGTTCCTCTGAGGACTGGCGCTTCCTTCAGGCCACAATCAGAAACTCTGAAATTAAATGTTCATATTATTTAGGGCCATAATTCTGCAAGTTCAAAGGAAATGGAACTGTCAAGTGCCTTATGAGAATCTATGCAGCTAATTAGAAGAAAAATGCAAGTTAAATATAGAAAACTCAATTGATTTCCCCTTCTCTGCAAGGAACAATGAAATAAAAAACACAAACAAGTGCATTTATAATAGTAAATACGGGCAATAAATTTCCTTGGTCAAATGTAAGCAAATACGTAACTATCTTTATCTCATAAACTATGATATATTTGAAAAAATTTTTAAATAAAATAAATGAAAACAATATTCCTTATTCGTGGTGGGTAGACTCAATATTTTTAAGATCCTATACAAAATCTCATAAAGATATTTTGTAGATATTTATTTTACTCCTAGAATGGCATGCAAAGCACTTAAGAAAATCAAAATTGAAGAGCCCACACTGGTACCAATCCTTATTATAAATGTAATTAATTAGCAGTGACTTTGGCACACAGAAAAAAGGAAAGAATAATAGAGTCCACATATAGACCTATGAAAATACAGTCAAGTGAACATAATCGTTTGAACAAACGGAAATGGAAAAACTGGATGGTCATATGCCGTGGGAACTAAGTAGCCACACACCAAAACTCATGCAGGGAGGGCTTCATCAGGTTTATTTCTCCTACTCATATATCATGTATTTTTGGATTTGGTCAGGGCTGTGGTTAAAGTTAAATTTCTCAAGGATGTTTTCTCTTGGAACAAGAAACCTTGTTTCTAGACTCACATTCTATCTAGTGGCAGAAGTGCAAAAAACAGCCATTTTGAAACTTTAAGCAAAAAGAGATCGCTTGTACAGAGATAGAAAGGACAGAGCTATTTGTGCTCTGAACCAAGAAGAAATGAGCTTTAATAAAACACTTAGCCATGCCCTTGCTGAGGTGGTGGGACTAATCTCCACATCTCCCCCCTTTCTTTTATGAGCAGGTGGTTTTATTTGAGTAGCTGTACATACAGCGGCCAGGTAGTCATGACATTGGGTGGTACATAGCCATAGCTGGAAGATGCATCAGCATCCTATAAATATAATAAGACAGAGACAACTCCATCCTTTTATTGTTGCCCACCATTTAAAATTTAGATTGGAATACCATGTTGAAGGGTTCCGCTATTGTAACAGTTTGGCTAAGATATTTAGTGGTTTCTTGAGCTCGATTTTTTAAGGTTCATAATTGCCACTCTAATTGCAGGTGGAGAGCCTCCAGTTCATCCATTATATGAGTGGAGAAGTGATTCTGAAGGTGTTTTCTTATTTGGTTCCAATTGTGTTGGATATCATTCCATTTTAAAAGAGTGACATGAATGTTAGAATGCCCCCAATCAATTTCATTTATTAGTAGCCCTGCAGGAGGAACCCATATCCTCCTGTCCATGTTGAATCATTTGAGGATAATGGGGACCCAGGATCCCACCAGGCGGTGAGAGCAAATTGGGGTGAACCTGTTATATAGACCCAATAGCACTGATTAGCAGTGTAGGGGTTAAAAGACATAAGGATAAGCAATATGTCCATTTTCCATTTTCCCACTTTAGCAGAAGCAGTAGTGACTAAGGCCAAATAAGCTAAAAAAAGTATTTTCAGGAATCTTAGGGCACCCAACTCATGCCATAAGACTTTGTACTTCATTGCCCAATGTTTTCAAGACTCCCCCATGTAATCGGTTCAGCTCTTTGGGTAGTCTTCAGGGGGATGTTGGTCAATTGCAGGTTGAGTGCTTCCGGGCTCAGTATTGGGTTGTGCTGCAGATGCCACCAGGCCATGGTATGGTTTTATGTACTTTGCTGGAAGCCAAAGAGGTTATCCTAGGAAAAGAACACATGCATACCCTCTTCCCCATGTTAGCACATTTACTGGACCATGCCAATTACCATTAGCTTCTTGTCCATCCAGGGGTTTGTATAACACTTTAGGATAAATTTTTACACTGTAAACCTGAAAATGTTCTTCTGCTGCTGTATAACCATCCTCACTGCAATTTTAAAAATGTAAAGTATAGAAGGCTATTTTTATGACATCCTTTGGACTGGTTAGACCTAACACCCTATTCCCCTTTTGTTGTTTTGCAAGCATTGTTTTAAGGTGGATGAGATTATTTAATAAAAAAAAAATTTTGTTAACATAATATTACTAGTATAATGCAATAGGGTTTAAACTACAGCTTTTTTATACAGTTAGATTTTTATTATTAGGCTAAGATAGATGTTTGGGTTATGCACACAGCCTTGGGAAAGCACTGCAAAATTTATTGTTGGCTTGTATCATATGAATGCACGCTGGCTTGACGTGCCTAAGGAGATTTTAGAGAAAGCTTTAGCAAGTTTTAAAATAAAGTGATAGTGACATAATTGGATATTAATTTTTGTAATAAACTAACCATATTTAGGGTTGCTGCACATAGCAGTGGTGTTACTTTAACTTATGATAGCTTACTGTTGTAGATTACTCCATGGCAGCTTTCAATGTGATTTGGACAAGTATGAGTTAAACAATCTACCTTATGGCAGCTTTCAGAAAAATTAGATGAGTATGAGTTAGATCATTTGCTTTTTGATTTTTAAGTAGAGAGGTGGTTTTTATGATATGCTATTTTTAATAACAAAATTATGATGAACAACATATTTTTATTTAATATTATGTTGGAACATTATTAAATTTTTAGGAATTTTATCTATTTTTTAAGTATTTATAGGAACTTTTTACTCATACAACTTTAATAGAGGGTTAAAGACTTCTTTTAATTTTATAACACTTTTAAATATTGTTCATTTAACTTATAACATATTAAATGAACTTAACTATTTTATTACTTTACTTCTTTCAAGGTAAAAGAACAAATCCTTTGCAAAAGCTTGAAATAAGATATTTTGCAGGATCTGACTTTGAAAAAGCACGTTTAAACATTATGTTCTCTTAAAAGTGTTAAGACTTGTTTTTCTTCAACAGCCAAGGACATGATATGGTTAAAGTACAAGAAGCTATTTTGATAAAAACGTGTTTTTTATATTCTGATTATTCATGAGAAAAATTCTTTATAACATTTTTATTAAAGCAGACTAATGACTTAAGAAACTTTGAGAAAGAACTAAATTTAACTTTCATCAGTGTATTATTTGATACTAAAGCTTTTTAAAACTTAGTAGATAGACCCACAAGATCTTACTTACCTTTGTCCACAAAAATTCCTTTTCCGCATACCTTCTTCACTTTCTGTATTCATTCAGGTTTGTCCCAAATTTTACTCTTTTTTAATAACTACTCATTTTATCTCAGAACAAAATTATTTTCTGTTTCCTTAATAATAAAAACACATTGTATACACCCTACATACATAAGTTACCAAAAAGTTTTTGGAAACTGTCTCCAAGCAAACTCTTTACAACATACAATTACCATGAACAATGAACAAACTTGTTAAAATAATGATTCAATTGGATTATATGCAAATATAAATTTTTTAAAAATTTCAAATACTTAGTAGCATGCAATACTAGAAACAGTTTTTTAGAAACAAGTTGGCAAGGGAGGCTGGCTGCTAATGAGTCTTCCTGTTATGAAGTTACTTTTTGTTATTATTATCAATTCAGTTTCTGTTTAATAATGACTTTTTAGAATTAGCTATTTAAACACTTCAATTGAAACTTCATAAACTTCTTATAAGTGTCTATAACCACTATAATTACTTTATCTAAGACAGATTTACCTTCACAGAACACATTCTCTCACTGAGTGCTACCACAATACTTTTAACAACTTGCCATATGCATTTAAGTTTTGTGTTGCATATTTCCATTTTCATTTTATGAAAACTAGTCATTTTATTTTAGGACAAATACACTTATTTGAACAAACTTGTTAAATTTCCGTTAGCATTCCCACAAACTTTTTATCATTTCTAATATTCATTTAAGTTTTACATCCTTCATTTTATCCTGTGAAGAAACATAATTATTTTAATCTAGGCAAGATCTATTTTTTATGAAGAAATTTGCAGTAATTTCATGAATCAAGACTTACAATTTTTATCATTGTAGAGATCTTATTAGCATTCTTACGTATGCATTAATATAAGTGATGTGGGCTATGGGTGGGAGGCTCTTCATTTCTTCATAGATAACCTAAGCTGTTTGTGACTTGTAGGGGTGGAGCGGTAAGAGGCTGCAGTCCTGCCCTGGGTGACCATGGCAACGACTCCAGTCCCAGGAAACAGTTTAGCAATGCAAACTCTATAAACTTTAAATATTCAGAGAAAATGCAAACCAAATGTGCTAAAAGTTTATCTAGAATATATAAGGTCCATGCTAAAAGCTTACCTAGGATGTGGACGATATATGCTAATTCAAGCCTATTAAGCACTGAAACAAAAAACAATTTGACCCTTCCTCTCTGTATAAAAGGAATTCAAAATTCTTGTTCAGGGCTCGGGTTTGAAACAAAAAGCTCGGGAGTCCAGCCGGCCATCAACAAATCATTTTTCCTTCTCAAAATCATTCCTGAGTCCTGGCCTTTCCATACACAAATAATTGAACCTCTCTCAACTTCTACAACATAAGCAATTATTTATTCATCTATATTACTATCTGGAAGTATTAAAATATACACTGACATTGAACAAACAAACAAAAAAAAACCCAATTATAACACATTAACAGAAACATAAAGCTTACAATTTAATTCATACTTCTAGGTCCAGAGTTCACATAATTCAAAATCTAAGGTTCCCTTATCAGGGAAGCAATGTAAAGAATTTGTTTGAAGCAAAGTAAGAATTTGTTCTTCTTTCACTTTACAATTAGCTGCTTTCAATAGTTGTTGAAAAGTGTGGCGATAGATTTCCTGTTACTCTGATAATGTACTTCCCATGGTATACTAGCGTCTGCAGTCAGCTTACCTCTCTCAGGGCAGCTGATGTCCTGTCTGTGCAGGATGCGTAGTCTGGACCAATTTCCCTACACGGGCATGTTTCTATGACTGAACCCAGGGAGCAGCTTACCTCAGGGGTGGCTGGGATCACTGGCAGCGATAAATGTCTGCACTGCAGTTACACTGGACTATTCCCAGGGGCCCTCCCAAAAAATTCCCCTCTGCTAGGGGGAAAATCAGCTGGCCCATGTTTGGGTACCAATTGTAATGGGAATGAAAGACACACACCAAAACTTATATGCAGGGAGTGCTTCATGTGCTTTATTTCTTTTGTTTACATATCATGTATTTTTTGATTCAGCCAAGGATTGTGGTTGAAGTTATATTTCTCAAGGATGTTTTGTCATGAAACAAGGAGCCATATGTCAAGACTCACATCTTGTCTAGCGGAGGAAAGTGCAAGAAGAAAGTTCAAACTTCAAGCAAAAAGAGATAACTTGTGCAGAGATAGCAAAGGGAGCAACCCTTACCTACCCTGCAGACGTAGAATCACACAGAAAGGTCCTGCCTCATATTTAGGGGATTTGAATCTCTGGACTGACAATGTGATAGCCAGGTCCTGAGCCTCAACAGACTCCAACACCTACAATCTGATTCATTGGACTCACCACACTCAGCTAAGATGGAGTTGAAGAAGGACAACCACCACACCATGGAGCCTAGAGTGATTACAACTGAAAGTGGGAGGATTGCATCCAGCATCCATGTGGAATCTGAGCCTCCTCGTGACATAGAGGTGCAATGGACACAACCAATCCAATGTCCATATAGAAAAGGTGGCATTGGATTGGGAAAAGTGGACATGGTGGCTGATGGGTATGGGGAAAGGCAGGAAGAGATGAGAGGTGGAGGCGTCTTTGGGACTTGGAGCTGCCCTGGATGGTGCTTCAGGGGCAATCACCGGACACTGTAAATCCTTACAGGGCCCACTGGATGGAATGGGGGAGAGTATGGGCCATGATGTGAACCATTGACCATGAGGTGCAGAGGTGCCCAAAGATGTACTTACCAAATGCAATGGATGTGTCATGATGATGGGAACGAGTGTTGCTGGGGGGGGGGGGGGGGAGAGGTGGGGTGGGGGTGGTGGGGTTGAATGGGACCTCATATATATATATATTTTTAATGTAATATTATTACATTGTCAATAAAAAATAAAAAATAAAATAAAATAACACACACACACACACACAAAAAGAAAGGTCCTGCCTCCTCTCTCTGCTACAGCTCTGAGAGGAGCCTCATAAATCAAGAACTTTGGTGGCTAAGCAGGATAAACCCTGAACCATTCCCTCTTCCCTCTTATGGGATATTTTGCAAGAAAAGGAAAGTTCATTCCCAGCAGGGCTAGACAGGACCTTAGAAGACCAGGAACCCCTTTCAGGAGTCTTCCCTGAGACCATCCTGAGAGTCACACCTTTGATAAAGTAGATCTAGGCATTGGGCATTCTTTTTGTCATCACTTCCCCCACTGGGCAGTAATCTATGATCTACTGGGAGTGATCATCCAATACACCCTCTTGTAAAATGGTCTTGGTATCAAGTTGAGGAGCTAAGAATCCTTATCTGGGCAAAATTGTGTGAAATTTGTATCCCCATGAGGCATAAACATCTCCCCTTGGAAGCTGTCTTGCCACGGGACTGCACACCTGATTGCCATACAGCACCCTCCTCCTGGAGGCAGCTGTGCACCAGCACACAGCCCCACTGCGTGGAGGTTTTCTTTTCCCCTGGAGCTGGCTGAGCTGGGAGACAGGGCACAGGCCTGATCAACAATCATGTTCCTCTTCTCTGCAGTTGGCAGGGTGCCTGTCTGCCCACCAGATCAGCCCCCACTGCAGTGTCACTCTCAGTGCAGTTGGCTGGTTGCAGGCCCATTGCTCTCTCACTCCTAATGCTCTGTGGACAACTGCATGCACACCAGATTACCCTGTGGCTCTCCTCCCTGTTGTAGTCAGATGGGCACCAGTACATAAACCTGACTGCCTGTCAGCCCCCGCACCCCCACAGCAGGCAGGGAATCGGCACATGCTCCCTATCACCTGGCACCTACCCTCAACCCTGGGTCCAGATGGGTACTGGGACACACATGATCACTCAGGGGTTCTCCTCTTCCTCTGAGCTGGCTAGGCGTAGCTCTGCCCACCTGATCATCCTCTGGTCCCCTCTCCCCAGAGATGCCTGGACACTGGTCTATGCTCTCCTCTCCCCCATGCTGGCTGGGTGCCAGCACACTGGTTCCCCTCCCACTGGGAGCCAACTGGGCACCAGCACACAAACCTAATTGCCCAGGGGCTCTACTACCCCCTGGAGTAGGATGGGTCCCAATCTGCCTGTTCAATCATCCTCCCACACTTCACACTCTCCTTGAGCAACCAAGACAACTGAGGACAGGAATAAAATGGCAGAAAGGAGACTGCTACTTCTCCATTTTTAGTTGGAGAACCAGAAGAAGAGAGGAACCCTCTTTGTTGCATTGGAGGCTATCTCACACCCCTATCTCACTCCCTATACAAGAATCAACTAAGAAGGGATTTTAGAAGAAACAACCAGCAAGATTGCAGCAGAGTACGGAGCTCCTAGAGTCAGCTCATGGTGCAGGGCAGTTAAGAATCACCCAAAACTCTCTAAAGTACCCGCTTGGGGGCTCCAGGAGACCAGAGGAGCATCCTGCAACATCCCTGAAAGAATGGAAGGAGGAGACTGTGCATCTGCAGAGAGGATTCATGAGTGGAGCACAAACCACCTAAGGAGCTATTCCCTGACTGGAATTGGAAACTCCATTTCCCAAAATTGGGGGAGGAAAAGATGGATGGGCACTAAATTCAGCTAATGATGGGTAAATTAAGCTGGCTGAAGTCTACTCCTAAGAAGAACGAAAGTTTGAACAACTCCAAGTCAGAAAGAAGCCAGTAGCCATCATTTTGACTATGTCTCCAGCTGTTGCCCGCTTGGGTTGGGGAACTGGGACCAGGCAGAGGTAAGGATGATGGCGCAAAAGAACAATCAGTAACCACTACAGAGACGCTGGTTCTTGACTCAGGTCTGGTTTATTCAGGAAATGCTATAGCTTTTATTTGCTGATAACAGGCGTGTCTATAGCTGATTGGCTATGCTAATTCAGTGAGGCTGGTAGGCTCATTTGCTCTTGTTGCTGGGGGGGTGAGGCAAGTACAGGGGCAGACCCACATGCTTTCGCCTCAGGCCTCGGCGCCATCTTTAGGGTGTTCCCCAAAGCATGTGCTTGCCAGAGAGTTTGGTCATCCGACAACGTGCGGAGTGGCTGCGCTAGTTACATGGGCTGCTCGCCTGGCTTAGACTCACCAGCCTCAGTGGAAGCTGGGCTGAATGAAAATCCAGTTCTGGAACATTCCAGCTTCTTTCCATCCATATGGGATTGCAGCTCTAGGGTAAGCCTTAGCCCCACCTCTGTCAGGGAGGAAGCTGGAGGGCCTGTGCCAGTCTCTCCAGGATCTACAGGCCATGCCAGAGAGGCCAGTGCTCATGCTACCTTGTTGCCCAAGCCTCCTCAGGAGTTATCCAGGGATCAGAGTCGAAAGCTCTATTCTCTAAAATCATGGGAGGAAGAGATGATTGGCCATCGACTTCAGCTACTGAGTAGTAAATTAAGCTCGCTAAAGTATAACCCTCAGAAAAGCTGAAGTCTGAACTTGTCCAAGTCAAAAAGAGGCCAGTAGGCACAATTTGACTCCATCCCTGGCGTGAGGGGAAGCCAGGCTCATTGAAAATCACAGTGACAAAGGGACTGGCTTCTTTCCACCCAGAGAGGGCCGCAGCCCTAGCCTAGGTTGCAGCCTCAGCTCTGGCAGGGAGGAGGCTGGCAGGACTTGCACCAGCATCTCCAGGTAACTGCAGACACATTCAGCTGGCACAGACTAAAGAGTCAGAACTGTTGTCATTCTGGACTGGCTCAGCATAGATTGACACCCAAACCTGAAGCTGATTCCCCACCCCAGACAGGGGATGAAGGGGCTTGAAACTTCATCTGTGTCTCTGGATAATAATAGATTGTCTTGGTCTGCACAAGTTGTATTATTACACACAGATGTGGCTCTGTCCATAGCCCTGGCAAATGAGAAAGGTGGGAGAAGACTCACTGGTCCCTGGGGTAAGGCCGGCATCTTAAGCATTCAGAGCTACAGCACCAACTACATCCTCACCCCCTACTACACAAGCAAGGGAGAAAAGGCAAGGAAGCCTAAATAAACGAGAAAAACCGCACCCAGTGTAAAAACATCTACTGAGCCAGATGCCAAAACACCAGAAATAAACTACAATCCATACCATGAAACAGGAAGATATGGTCCCGTTAAAGGAATAAGATATGCCTCCAGATGACATAAAGGAGTTGAAACAATGAATGACAGGTGTTCAAAGAAATCTCCTTAATAAATTCAATGTGATGGCTGAAGAGATTAAGGACACTAAGACGACACTAGAAGAGCACAAAGAAGAATTTGAAAGCATACACAGAAAAACAACAGATATTAAGAGAATGAACAGCTCAATAAATAAAAATACACTGCAGACAGATAAGAACAGAATTGAGGAGGCAGAGAAGAAGGATTGGTGAATGTGAACACATGGCCTCTAAAAGTGAGCATACAAAAGAACAGAAAAAGAAAAGAATGGCAAAAACTCTTTAAGGTCTCAGGGAATTAAACAAAAGGAAGAGATGTGCAACTATACATGTCATGGGTGCCCCAGAAGGAGAAGAGAAGGGAAAAGGTATATTTGAAGAAATAATGCTAGAGAATTTTGCAACCTTATTGAAGGACACAGATATCTGTATCAACGAAGCATAACATACTCCCATGCAAGTAAATTTTAAGAGACCAACTTCAAAACACATAATAATCAGAATGTCAAATGGAAAAGGCAAAGAGAAAATTCTTGGAGCAGCAAGAAAAAAGCAATGCATAACAGATCAGGGAAACTCATAAGAGTAATGTTGATTTCTCCTCAGAAACCATGGGGCAAGAAGGTAGTGATATGATATATTTAAAATAATCTAAAATAAAAACCGCCAGCCAGGAATCTTATATCCAGCAAGATTACCTTTCAAAAATGAAGGTGAGTTTAGAATATTCACAGATAAACAGAAACTGAGAGAGTTTATAACAATGAGCTTTGCCTTGTAGGAAATACTAAAGGGTGTGCTACCAGGCTGAAAAGAAAAGGAGGGGCTTTATTTGAAAGAGTAAGGGAACCTGAATAGCCAGAAACATCTTAAAAATGGAAAAGTGAAGTTGGAGGACTCTCACTTCCATACTTTCAATCATATTACCTAGGTATAGTGATACAAAAAAAAAAGACAAGCATGGTATTGATATAAAGACACACATATAAACTAACGCAACTGAATGGATGGTTCAGAAACAGACCTTCACATCTATGCTCAGGTGATTTTCGACAAGCCTGTCAAACCCCGCCCCCCAGCTTGGGAAGAAGAGTCCACACAAAAAACAGCGTTGGGAGGTCTGGATATCCATAGGCAAAAGAAGGAAAGAGACCCCGATCTCATACCTTATACAAACATTAAATCAAAATGCATCAAAAAACTAAATAGAAAAGCAAGAACCATAAAGCTTCTAGAAAAAAATGTAGGATGGCATCTCCAAAACCTGGTGGTGTGTGGTAGATTCTAAAAGGAGATAAGAGAAGTGCTGAGGACTACTGGTGCTTAATGTAGAAATTCTAATTAGCTTTACTGTGAAAGCGTGGAAATGTATAGAGTTGACGGTAACATATTGCAGAGAGTAACAGCTGGTTTATAAATGGGAATATGGATGCAAAGGGTAGTCTAGGGATGTAAAAGTCAACTGAAAGAAAGCTAGGGAATAATCTAGACACTGAATAACAATATCAGAATGGCCTTTACCAAAAAGACATAGAACGACAAGTGTTGGAGAAGATGTGGAGAGACAGGAACACTTCTTCACTGTTGGTGAGAATGCAGAATGGTACAGCCACTGTGGAGAACTATTTGGCATTGACTAAAGAAGTTAATATACAGTTGCCACATAACACAGCAATACCACTACTAAGTACATACATACCTAGATGCATTGTGGGAAACTGGCTTACCTGTTCTTTATTGTAAATGTTACACCTGTTCTATTGTAGATGTTGCAGTTGTTAGATGTTGCAGCTGTTCCCTATTAATGTAGATGATATTGCAGTTCTGATAGCAAACAGCTGCTCCATAGTTTCCAATAAATAGGAAGTAGAGTCCAGGGTGGAGGCTCTCAGTTTCAGAAGCTGTGAGCCCCTTTTGCCATCTTTATCTCCTCTCCTGTGTGTCTCTCTCTATCCTTTACTTCTGTAAGCTCTATGAAACCTTGCCTTCATGCCAGCTTATAGCTGAGCTGATCTCAGCACAGAACTGAGAGCAGTGACACGAACAGACATCTGCACACTAATGTTCATAGCGACATCATTCACAATTGCCAAAAGCTGGAAACAACCCAGGTGTCCATCAACAGATGCATGGATGAACAGTTGTATAGTCACATGATGAAACAGTATGCCGTTGTAAGAAGAAATGAAGTCGTAAAACACATGACAATGTGGATGAACCTGGAGGACATTATGTTAACGAAGCATGCCAGACAAAAAATGACAAATGACTGTGTTACTATGAAACAAATATACTGTATAACATATTATATGATTGCTTTAAAAATTATGTTTCCAGTACATTTAAATAAAAAATGAATGTTTTTATTCAACTTTTTTTAGTAATTGTTTTATATTTTCAATTATTAAATGTGCAAAATAAAGCTAATTAAAAAAAGAAAGAAGAAAGGACATAGAGGACAGTTTGAAGTGGATCCCACTCAACCACTCTGACACATTTGAGAATCAAAATCAATACTGATGACCCACTGAATGTAACAGTTCAGGAGTAATTGGAAATTTTGTTGAGGAACACGACATTTCCATAGTCTCAAAGTGACTTCCCACAAAATTCTTGTTAATTACAAAATGGAAAAGGATAAGTTTACAACGGAGGAGCCTGGTAGACATGACTGCAATCAAGTGAAGGAAGTAAACCGTGCTAATGAGGCAAGTTAAACGCTTTCTGCCTGACAGGATGCAATAAGAACATAGCATCACTTTGTGATATTCCTGCCAATGATGCATAAATTCTATCTAATAGAAGGAAGAAACAGAGGGAAGCAGATGCTACTCAAGTGATAAAGCCTCCGCCTACCTTATGGGAGAGCTCAGTTCAATCCCTGGGGTCTCCTGGTGAAAAGGAGAAGATAAAGCATGCTTGTACAGCAAGCCAGAGCCCACGCAGGTACCCTTGTGGTGAGCCAGTACTTGCACGAGTGCTCGCACGAGCGCCTGCATAGTGAGCAAGTGCCCCACGCAAGTGAGTCACACAACAAGATGATGATGCATCAAAACAGAGAAAATGGGAGAGTCAAGGTGAAGGGCACCAAAAACCAGCAACTGAGGTGGTGCAAAAAACAGGGAACCTCCCTCCCAGTCACAGGTCTCCATGATCAAACCCCGGTTAATCCTAGAGGAGAGAAAATTAGAAGTTGGCCACACAGACAGTAAAATGGTGGGGGTGTTGGGGGGACACAAATAGAGATTTTTTTAAAAAAAGAAAAAGAATATGAAATAGAGGGACATTCTACAAATGATTGGACTATACTTTCCAAGGTACCAAGGTCATGGGCCATAGAAATACAGTGGAACATGAGCAGTTTCAAACAATCAAAGGTTTTTGATAACAAAATTACAATAGATAATTCTGCACTACATCCTTTCACTAAGAAGGACATTATTGGAACAATTAATGAAACTTGACTAATATCAGAGAACTGGAGGTTACTATTTTGACAATGTTAATTTCCAAATGCTAACTATCTTGTGGCCGTGTATAAGAATGTCCTTATTTGTACAAAATAAATATCTACAAATGGCTCTCAAATGAGTCTGGATAAAATGAAGCTACTGTACTATACTTGAAACTTTTAGGAAAATTATACTTTCTTTCAAAATATGAAAAGTTAAAAAGATAGAAAAATTGAAAAAGCATCACTTTTCAAATAATGATTACTATCATAAAAAAACAAAACAAAAGGTACAGAATGGGAATGGGGTAGTTGCAGCTTTAATTCTATTCAAACACCTCAGCAACTCTGCCTTTTACACAATTCTCTATTCCTAGTAGTGAGCACATTGAAGGGGAAAAAGTGTACACCTCCGCCATCTACTGGTCCTAGAGAAGATATATTTAGGGTAACAGTGAACAATGTTATCATAGTCTAAATGCAAGCATACCTGAAAGGAGACCAGAGACTTGAGCATATCATAAGATTTTCAAGGGTTTTCTTAAAGAAATGTACTGGTCAAAGTTCTTGCCTTCAAATATGTCTTGCATCATTACAACTTGAGCAGTTTGAAGCATTATATGATTCATAAACGATCTGTCGTTCACTCAGAATATGGATTCATCACAAAAGAGAGGTAGGAGGTGGAGGTTTAAGGAAGTTAAGACACAATGTTGACAGCCAGGTGGAAAATCACTCCATAAAAATAGCTACAATTCTAAATCATTGGCAACATACCCCTCAATCAATCCAATTTAAATGAATGTTAAATAAGGTATTAGAATTGATTTGCATGTAGTACAGAAGGATTTGCATTGAGTCCTATCAGGCCAGCAGGCTCTGGAAAAATATTTACGGACTGTATTTTAATATTCAAAATATGACACCGTATAGTTTTGAGCAATAGAATGTAGACTTCTAAGATGCTGCTGGCTACTAAGTGAAGAATGCATTATAGGAAAGCAAAATGGAAGTTGAAAGGCCATTTAGAGGGCTCTGGGGAAATGCAGATGGGAGAGGAAAAGGGATGTGCATTAGGATGGCAGGTGTGCAGTGATGAGGTTTTCTTTTGGGCCAGAACTAGAAATGCAGTGAGGCAGGGCATTAGTCAATTCCCTTTTGCTAGAGATGGAAACACAATGTACCTAGCTAAAGAAAATTAAATAAACTCAATGGAAATGAAAATTTAAAACCGTCATGAATTTTCAGTTTGTCTAACAAGTAAACCCAGATACCTGAATTGTGCAGAGCTAAATTCAGAGTTTAGTGGCATGAGGGCTCTGCCAGTCATTCAGGCGCTCAGTTCTTCTTTCCTTATCACATTCATTCCACAACTATGTTACTACATTGGAAAGGGCAACGTACCAACACTGGAAGGTGCCAACAAAAGAAGAAGAAAACTCTTCATATGGTTCATTTAGTAAGTCTAAGGAACTCTGATTGGTCTACTTTGAGTCAAGAGCCCATACCTGAGCAACTCATGTAAACAAACTGACAACTCAATCTACTTTGGGTCATGAGCTAACCCCCTGCATCAAAGAGATGGCCAAGCACATCCCAAACTCTGAAAGAGTTAAAAGAAACTATACTCCAAAAGAATAAGCAGTGTGCCATGTCACATGGAGTGGGGAAGGCTGGTGGCTTATTATAAATGTAGTTGATAAAATACACCCAAATATTTGTCCTAGCACAAAAAAATGCTCCTTTTTTTTTTTGCACACAAAAAAATGTAATATTGTTTCTTATCCGGCAGACTTCTTTGAAGACATGATTCAAGAACTCAGGTACTTCACTTTTCTGTCTGTGCCGTCCTAAACAAGGACTCACAAAATAGTAGTCCTCATCACCATCAAGCCAAGAGAAGGGGAAGAGAAGGTGAAGCAGACATACCCACTTCTTAACCCTTGGTAACAATACAGTAATACCCATGCTGCCCCTCCTGCAGGTGAAAGCCTGGAAAAGTGCTTTAATGCAAAAGGTTCTCAGTCTTCCAATCCATGAACAAGGGCTATTCTTCCATTCATTGATGTCTTGGATTTCCTTTAACAAGGTGGTGTGCTTTCCTGCATACAAGTCCTTTACTTCTACTTTCTGGTTGTATTCAGTAATACATCAAATGAAATATACAGCGTGAAGTGGGTTCATCCCTGATATGCAAGGAGAGTTCGACATAAGAAAATCGATGTAATAAAGCACATTAACAGATTGAAAGAAAAAAATCACATGATTGTACCTAGCGATGGACAAAAAGCACTTAAGAAACTACAGCAGCATTTTCATATAAAACACTTCAAAAAATATAAATAAAAGCACACTTCCTCAATGTGATTAGTGTATTATGAAAAACACACACCTAACAACATGTTCAATTCTGAAATTATTACAGCTTTCCCTCAAAGTTGTGGAACAAGATAAGGATGCCTCTGTCACCATTCTTATATAACACTGTTAGTAGTACTTGCATAATCACTTAGTCAGGAAAAAGATATAAAAGGCATCCAAACTGGAAAGGAAGAACTAAAAATTTCACTATTTGCAGATGACATGATCCTATACCTGAAAAACCCTGAGAAAAACAATAAAGCTTCAAGATCTGATAAATGAGTTCAGTAAAGTGGAAGGATATAAGATCAAATGGGAAAAATCAGAAGCATTTTAGTAAACCAATAATGAAGAGTCTGAGGGGAAAAACAAGAACAACGTTTCATTTAAAATAGCAATTTAAAACCGAATACCCAGGAATAAACTTAACTAAAGATATATTAATTTTTTGTGACTTTTTGTTTCTCTTTTACCACATAACATGGTATCACAAACATAATGGCATAAACAATTCCCATTTTATCAGCCAGGAGTTTCAGTGTGTCAAAAGTCTCCATGAGCATAGCAGGTTTGTCTGCTCAGGGTCTTACCAGGAAGAAATCAAGGGGTCTCCCGGGCTGTTTTAGCCTGGGCACGCTAGGGGGAGTCCATTTCTTAGACCACCGGGAGACTGGCCAAATGGGCGTTTCTTTCTCATGCGTTCCCCTTCAAGGAAGTCCTGGAGTCCTGGAGTCCTTCTCATGCTTCCAAACTCTCTGGCATCCTCTTTGTTCAAACATCTCCGCAATTCAGGCTCATGAGATTACACTGCACTCCTCCCACTCTTTAGATTTTTAGAGCACACAGAACCCCATCATCCTGCAACAGTTTAAATGAAACTGCCTCTTACCAGCTGACTGCACTTGCTGCTGCCTTCCAGTTCACAACTCACCCAGCGTCCATGACTGTTGTCTGTGTCCCCACCATAACCTGCACCCCCATGTTCCTTCTTAGCAATCCCCCACAATCCACTTCACACCAAATCCAGGGCCAATCCCCACCCAGCTCTCCTAACTTGGAGGCATCTGTCACTCTCACCCAAGGCTGAGGCTGTGGTCTCAAATGAGGCTCAACTGGAAGATCATTTGTCTCCTATTTGGGCTGAGGGTCTATGTCCCTTTCTATTTTTCAGGTTCTCCCTCTGTTTTTGCCAAGTGGGCCTCTGCACATGACAGTCCATACACCACAGCATGTTTCCCAGAAAAAGCAATAGAGTGAGAGATACAAAAAGAAAGTGATAGAAAGACAGATACATAAATATATATATACATACACTAAAAAAGGTCAAATACACTAAGAAAGATCAAATGAGACAAAAAGCAAGACAGAGGGCAGAGATGGTTTATTCATATATCTTGGAAGTGAAATTATACGTCTTTATCCATATTCTATCAAAGAGAAGAGAGTCACTAATTCCAGACAATGATGTGTATACCAGGAGGCAGAGACAGTTGGAAGCCATTTACAGGAGGCTCTCCAACACATGCTACAATGAGACACTTAATCTGATTGTCAATAGCATGGGTAGCCTTGAAGCATTTTAGGCCCAGGAGGATGATATCTGTTTCTCTGAATGTGAAGGCCATCATGGTGTGGATGGGAGATGAAGGCAAGAAGGGAAGTTACTTTCCCAAGATCACATCAACAAGAACCAGCACTGTTTGGGGCTGAATGCCTACTATCTTCCATTCTCTCTTGTACTTCTTTCATCTCTGATTGCATGTATTAGGTACCTGAGACACCATCACACAAGCTTTAAAGAGACTATGCATACACATCGGCTAAATTTCCCAGGAATTACAAGCTAGAACGATCCTCATGGTTCAGATAGGAAGATTGGGAAGGTCAAAGAAGCAGAATGACTTTTGCAAAGTCATAGAAATAGGAAAGGAAGGAGAAATGTTTGAATCCAGCCTTCCCTCCTCAATACTGGAGTCTTGAATTTCCCAGCCCTTCCCAGGGTCAGCAAGGATAACATGTTGCTGTAACTGTACACTTAAATAGATGACAAGGAAGAGAACAGTGATTAGTCACCACCCAGAGGGGTCTTAAGGCGGTCTTATACGCACTGGGGCACAGGTAAAGAGACCCCAGGATGTGAACACACTTCCTTGGAGATATAATCAAAAAGAACTTGGAACCCAGGTAACCAGATATTAATATTGTAGTAAGACCACTACTCTGCTGAATTGAGCAGAAACACTTGAGAGATTACGATGTTTTCTTGTTTGCCTACTTTACCTGACATGAGAGTCTTTTCCAAAGCTTCAGTCATTGAATAACCACTAAATGCAGAAACATCGGGCCATTTAGGAGACATGCAAACATGAAACATGACACAAGGAAGGGGAATGAAGACAAGGTGAACACTTGTGATCCTGTCTAGACAGGTTCACGGCAATTCCCAGGCCCAGTATGGGTGTGTGGAGGGGAGGGGCATGAGGGGTGAGTGGTCAGGACCTGGGCATAAGCAGGTCCTTGATGGGATGGAACCCTGCTGAACTTAAAATATTCACACACACATCAAGACTGGCAGGGAGGGAAGGGAAGTGGTGAGATGACAATCTTCTACCCAGATGGTAATCAACAGTGCTCATCTCCTTCCCTCATGGGTTGGAATTCTGCACAGAGAGGGTGTTTTTCTAATCTGAACATCACATGGGATCTCCCTGGCAGTGACAACCAGGCAGGGCCTTGATGCCTTCTGGCCTGGCTGCTGGGCACACTCTTTGCAGACCTCCACCCACAAAATTGGCAAAGATCTGGACAAGACAGTCAATCAGACCACTCTCCCGGGTAAGGGGCAGATGCATCATGCTGATAACAAGCTCAGTATGACAGGGGTGAAGAGGTGCACAGCAGTCTCTACACACACTGTCTGAAAAAGGAAAAGAGGATGTCCCAGACCCCAGCCTAGCAACACCCAAGGCTCCTTCCCACACATTTCCAGAATAGTGTTCCAGGGACCCACTCCCAGTGATATGAGCTGACATACCACCACTGACAAGCCACTGCCTCGTTTCTCTGCAGCCACTTTTCATATATTTGCAGTATTCTAAAAAGGAGGTTTTCATATTGTTTTTACTTCATGTTGAACCATGAATGTCATAGCATTTTGTGATTGATTTAACCTTTATTATCATTTGAAAATTTATTTTATTTAAAATATTCAGGAGACTGGGTAAAAAAAAACACTTAAAAATGGAGTATCTTTTATAATAGAAAACAATAAAAACTGGCTTTATATAGTTGCTGTGCATGAAAACAGACTAGAATTATGGGCAAGACCTGGCAGGTGGCGGTGCCTTCCTTTTGGTTTTAATATAACATCTTTATTTGGATAAAAAACAGAATTGCACACTTTCAAAGGCTTGTGTTCAACATTTTCATAACCAAACCTGAGGTATTCCGTGCAGCACTCTCCTTCGCGGTCTTTCCACAACTTCTTAAATATTACAAATCATCATCCTTAGGACTGCTTTTACCAAATAAAGATGAGGGAACAATATGAAATGCTTTCTCTGTAACTTGCCATCCTCAGGGCACTTCACTGTCCCATCGAGGCCAGATAACTGGGCTGCAGAGCATAGGGAGAGGGAAGCCTCTTAGCCCAGAGACTCACCCTCTCACTGCTGGTGGAACATGATGGGATTCTTTTTGGTTGTATTTCAATAGGGCTGCAAGGAAGATCTTATGTGTCCCTTCGTATTATGATGCTCTTCTCAGAGGAGTCTAGACCTACAGAAATGGGGTTGCTGGGTTGAAGAACTTGCGTTTTTAAAATTTTGGTAACTACAGCCAGATAACATGGAAAAGGGGCCATTTCAGTTAAGTTACCAACGGCACTCTATGAATGAGGGGGCTACCCCACATCCCAAACGTGGATGTATCAATTCTTTTAACATAAAATTCTGGACCAGCCAAACAAACAGAAACACATTTAAACTAGAGTTCACCAAAACTTTAAGATCAAAAAATCTTTTCACTAATGGGGATACTGAGGCCCACAGATGGGGATGCTAGAGCAAAGAAGAAACCAGGACTTGAACGCAGGACACCAAATTACCACCATGAACCAGAAGGATACAGTACCACTTAATTTTTAAGGCTCTATGGAACACTAGAGATCACTGAGTTCAAACTCTTCCATTTTCAGGTGAAGAGACTCAGGATTTAATTCTCTGTACTGTCTACAGTGTAAAATTTTAGTTTGGTTTCTATAGGACTTGGAACATCTAAAACTGTAGATGTTGGCTGTTTAGGCAGAGAGTGAGTGAGGTCTCTTTGACCTTTCTAGGCAGGACCATACTTCCCATGGGCAGATGGAAACTCTTAGGCAGGAGAATAAGCACACCCAGGGATGTAGACACAGGCAAATCTATTGCTGTGTGCCCCTGTCCTGCTACCAGCAAGAGAGGGGTGAGGTCCGGGAACTTTTGAATCCTCTCTCTATTTGTTATAGGCCAAGGTCAGAGGCCAGCATACCAGAGGGCATGAGCTGGTCAACTTTGCCTGCCATCACTCGACGCCTCTTTCTTTAATGCACAGTACAATTTAACACTATGTTCATGAAAAGGACAAAGTTAGAAAGCCCTCTTTTGGACAACCTTGCTGATCTCCCCCTCCCCCTGCCCAACTGACACCAGCTCCTGGTTGCCAGGCATTTGTTTTCTTTTGAGACAGAACCCTCCACAGGATTCCGCACCGTCAGTTGTGGCTAAGAGGATATTGGCACTCAGAGGCAGAGCTGTGCTGACCTCTGAGCCATGCAGGGCCTGCTGATAGCTACCAAAGTCTGTTTCCAACTGCTATTGGAGCAGCTTGGTGGCACTCTGCTGATGTTTTCTCAAAGCCTGAGACAACTTCCAGTGCTCCTTGGGTTTCCTGGGGACTTCCTGGTATGTACAGTCACCGTTATGCTAATAGTGAAGTGCCTTCATACTGAAAGGAGGTATAATGAGCTAGTCAAAAATATTCTTGCTGCTACTGAAAAACTTCATCAAGTCTGTGAGAAAACCACCCTCACGACAACAGCCAATGGAGCCCTTGAATCTTCTGTGGTAGGGGCTGAGCCTAAGACATTACTGACTCTGTGTTTGTCAGCAGTCAATCAACACCTAAACAACTCTTCACTTGAGGATAATATGGACGACCACCTTGAAAGTGAACAGCAAAGTAGGAGGCCTCAACTTTTATCTCATGGAATGATAATGGCTCGCCTTCAAGAACAGATTCAGTCATTCAAAACAGCAGCACAATCCCTTCAATCCTTTATGATGGATGTGAAAAAGACCTTAGAAGCTTCTCAGGTGAATGGGGAACTATTTCAAAAGAAAAGGAGCTATTGTGTGAAGGAAAACATTCACCTTCAGGAAAACCTACCAATCATGGCCCAGAATATGGTGGGATGGAAGGAAAGGGAGCAAGAAATGAGGAAACAGATACAAGTACTAGATGACTCCAAAGGAAACAGGAAAGAGGCTCTGCAGGAAAAAGACATACACATCGAATCTCACTCTGAAACCTTGCTGAAGATGACAGTTATCCCTGACCATGTAAAAGCAACTTACGTGGGTGATGACAATATGGAATTAGAAAAAAAGAGAGACTCAGAAAATAGAGAACACCCAGTCTATCCACCAGCAATTGATGGGAACAAACTTAATGATGTTGTGACCTTAAATGTTTCCTCTAAAAGGCTGGAGAGAGAAGAACTGAAAGCATTCAACAAAGTATGTGAAGAAGCTGGAAGGATTGAAGAGATGACCGGGCACATAAGAAGTCTGCAGAATCAGCAAGCATCTTTGCAGGCAGAAAATTCACACCTGGAAGAGAAGATCAAAAAGCTTCAGATGAAACTTCAAATACTTTCTGAGGTTCAGCAAAAACATGTGCTCCAACTTGAGAGACGTGCAATGGAGGAGGGATCTTACCACACAGAAACAGAGAAGAAACTTCGTGACATATATGGAAAGATGAACTTCATGAACCAGAAGCGAAACCTGTATAAGAAGATGGCTGAAGACATGGAGAAAGAAATGGACCGCACCAATTCCTTCTTTCACAACCAGATTATGTTCTACGAGAAGCTAGCTCAGGAAAGGGGACTGAAAGCTCTGTCCACTGAGAGAAAGCTCAAGGAGCTAAGAAAGGAAAACGATTCCATCAAGGAAATACTGGCAAGAATACAGTTGAAGCCCCAGGTTTTCCCAAGTGGCCCTCTGGCACCTGAAGTTCAAACTGCAACCTTCAGCCTCAAGGTTTGATTCCATTTTCAAAGCTGATTCTGTACATCCTCAACTACAGGAAAGTTTCTGCCTGGGTTTTTGCTCTTTAAAGGTAGTTTTGATGGATCTCATGTAGAGTAACTGTGGCCATTTAATGGATGTACTTACTGAACTTTGATATTACTATGATTTCTAGGGTAGTACTTTACAAATGTATATTTCTTTAGTATAGGTTGTGGAATAATTCCATTTCCATGCATGTTGTAAAGAAAGATGATTAAATATTGTGTTTGAATTCAAAAAAGTCAAGCAGTTGGTTTCTTTATGATAAATATAAATGTATTTCTTAGAAAACAAGGAAAAAAAAGAGAAAAAAAAAATAAAAGAATTCCTTCTCCCATTCCTCAAACTATAGAGAATGACTGAAAGATTCCTTCTGAATGTATCTAACAGGTGTGCTTCAAATATGATACCCTCTATGAATGATCTTTTATTTACAAGTAAATTTTACTTTAAAGGAATTTTAGTTCCCAGAAATGTACAATGAAAGGAGAGGACATTCACATATACGCCATCCTCTCCAGTTCTTATATTTTCCCCTATCAATAACATCTAAAATTTATATGGGACATTTGTTTTAATTACTGTATAAATATTGAAGCTTTGCTACTATCCAAGGCCTATGATTTACCCTTTGCATTCTACAATTTATAGATCTTGACAAAATGTAAAATGCCCTCTATCTGTCATTGCCCAGAAAGGGGAAAGCAGTCCCCCAGGTCAAGGAAGAGTAGAGCCTGAAGAGGAGTGACTGGGGTTGGAACTGGAGACTAAGGGCTAAGGTAGATCACATGGGGCCTTGGTGGGACTGAATAAGTTTGGATTTTATGCCAGATTTACACCTGTAAAGTGGGCTCAGAAATAAGAGTATTATGGGGTGGGAGAAGGGCAAAAGCATCAGGAGGAGCCTGGGGAAATAAAGTTGTGTTGGAATCAGTGGGAATTTGGGGTGGATTGAAGATTCGGGCTACCTTCTCAGGCACATCATTATGTTCCACTTTTATGATCTGTCAACACTACAGCATTGCTAATTACAAAACTCAGGAGTATATGAGCGACATAAATAATTGGAGGAACACCTATGTATGTCTAGCCTACTGTGGTAGGGAGTACACGAACAGATAAGTGAACTCTAAGCCATTTACTAAGTCTTATTAGGGAAACGTACCAAAAGGTGGACAACCAGAGTAAAAGGTATAGCGAAGCAGATTTGGCTGAACTGATAGAGTCCACCTACCATGTAGAAGGTCCAGGGTTCAATCCCAGGGCCTCCTGACCCCTTTGGTGAGCTGGACCATGCGCAGTATAGACGCGGACAAGGAGTGCCATGCCATGCAGGGGTGTCCCCCATATACGGGAGTCCCATGCACAAGGAGTGCATCTCGCATAACAAAAACAAGCCTGTCCAGGATTGGTGCTGGACACACAAAGAGATGAAAGTGAAAGGTGAATAACTCTAGACAAATAGTAACCAAAAAAGAGCAGGGGCTGCTTTAATAGTATCACACAAAACAAACTTTAAATGCAAAAAAAAAAAAGTTTTAAGAGATACAGAAGGCCATTATATATTAATAAAACGGAGAATCAACTAGGAATATACAACAGTCAGAAATATCTACACAGCAAATCAGGGTGTACCAAAATACATGAGACAAACTCTAGCAAATCTGAAGGGAGAAACAGACATCTCTAAAATAATCGTTGGAGATTTCAACACACTACTCACATCTTAGGTAGAATATTTATACAGAACATCAACAAGGGAACAGAGAACATGAACAATGTCATAGACAAGTTAGACCCAACAGACATAGAGAAAACACTGCACCCAAACTCAGAGGATCATACATTCTCCTCCAAAGTGTGGAAGCTAAACAAGACACTCCTGAACAATCAGTGGGACAAAGAAGTTGCAAGTGAAAGAAGTAAATACATTCAGACACGTGAAAATGAGAACATAACTGATCAAAACTTATGGGATACAGCAAAGGCAGTCTTACAGGGAAATTTATACCCTAAAGACTTTTACTTCAAAAGAAGAAAGACCTAAACTCAAACAATGCAACTGAACTACAGAAACTAGAAAAACAACAGCGAACCAATCCTAAAGCAAGGAGAAGGAAAGAAATAAGGACTAGAGCAGAAATAAATGAAATTGAGAACAAAAAAAAAAAAAAAAGGAGACAATCAGTAAAACTGAAAGAGGTTCTTTAAGATCAATAAAATCGACAGATCCCTAGTACACTCACAAAAAAGAGAGTGAGAGAGAGAGAGAGAGGTGATGCAAAAATACAATCTGGGGAAGGAGACGTGGCTCAAGTGATTGGGATCCTGCCTACCATAGGGGAAGCCCTGGGTTCGACCCCTAAGGCCTCATGCTGAAGTAAAGCTAGCCCACCCAGTGAAGAGCTCATGGCCCACACCACAAACAGTACTACCAAGAGCCCGTGCCGAGAGCCGGCACAGCAAGATGACAGAACAAAGGGAGACCCAAAGGAGGGACAGTGAGAAACGCAGCAAACTGGGGAGATGAGGTGGTTCAAGCAACTGAGTGCCTCTCACTCACACCACAGGTCTCAGGATCAGTTTCCCTGTGCATCCTGAAGAGAAAGATGAGAAGAAAAGACAAGCAGACATGTTAAAGAACACACAGCGAATGGACATAGAGGGCAGACAGCAAGGGCCAACAACATCAGCAACAACAAAAATACAATCAGAAATGAAAAGGGAGGTTATGGCTGGGCCCAAGGAAATGAAAGGGATCATAACAGGAGATTATGAGAAACTGTATGACAACAAATTAACAACCTAGACGAAATGGACAAATTCTTTGAAAAGCATAACCTGCAATACCAATACTGGGTATATACCCAGAAAAAGTGAGAGCAGAGAGACAAATAGACACCTGCACATCTATGTTCATAGCGGTGTTATTCACGATTGCCAAAACTTGGAAATAACCTAGGTGTCCATCAACTGATGATTGGATGAACAAATGGTAGTGCATTCCCATGATACAATAGTGTGCAGCTTTAAATATCAATGAAGTTATAAAGCATATGACAACATGGAGGAACCCGGAGGACATCATGTTAAGTGAAGCACGACAGACTATATGACTGCACTCTTATGAACTACTATGAAATAAATATATTGTGTAACATATTGTATGATTGCATTTATATAAAAGGAAACCATAAATCAATTTGTACAGATGAAATTTAATTAGTGGTTATGTAAGCCTAGGGAAGGGAGGCTAAGGGATGTGGAGTTTTTCCTCTCTGGAGTAATGAAACACATCTAAACTTTTGGGGGATGATAAATGCACGTTAGGAATATACTAAAAGTCCCCATTTACACACTTTAGATAGATTGTATTGAATTTGAGTATACCTCAATGAAAGTAATTAATGAATAAAGAATAACTAGAAATGGTAAGTAAGTACAGCATGAGACACAGAGAAAGAATGAGAGGTGAAAATTGTCTTGTTTCCCTGTTTTTTCATTACCATTATTATTGAAATTATGAAAATGCTCAAAAAAGCATGAAGTGATGAATGCACCACTATGTGATTATACCAAATGCCACAGCAGGATGACCATGGTGAACTGATAGTTGTCGTAGTATCAGCAGGAATTTGAGGTGGAGACGGAGATACAGGTTACATTCTGAAGGGCATCAGTATGTTCCACTTTCATGATCTGTAAACAATACAACATTCTTAAATTATAAAACTCAGGAGCAACTGAATGGAATACAAAATTGCAGGAACACCTATGTATGTCTAGCCTACTGCGGTTGGGAACACACAAACACATAAGAAGTGAACGCTAAGCCATTTACTAAGTCTGTCCTAAATACTGAATCTGTGGACAAGAGACTAGAGAAACAAGGACCGCTGGGCCTAATGCAGTGCACCTTGACGATGTCACCTCTGCTGCAACTCAATAAACTTGTCAGTCCCTTGGGTGGTCACCCTCCCCTCTCTCTGGCTTTCCATTGGCACATAAGCATATGCTCCTCTCTGTTTCATCCTCACCCACCTTTAAGATAAGAGCCTCCAGAAGGTCCCAAACACTCCAAATACTGCCCTCATGCTGCTCTCCATCCAGGACTCAGCTTCTTAGAAGCAATCCCATGCAGGCCCTCTGCCCAGTTATTCATCGCTACTTCATCCTCTGTGTTTTTCAACTTGCTGAACACTTGGGAATGACTCCACTCAAACCACTCTCCAAACGGCATTCCCAATTATCTCTAAATTCTCATATTAAATTGTCCCTGTCCTTCATCATTCTTCATCTTTCCTTACTGCAGCACCATTTACAGATTTGATTACATTCTCCTCCTTCCAACATCTTGCTTTGCTCATATTCTCCCAGTGGTTTTCCCTGCTAATTTCCATTCTTACGTCTCAGGTTTCTCTCCTTCTTTTGACCCTTTAAATGCTGATGTTCCCCACATTTCAGTCTTCTTTCCACTTTACTTTTCAGTCAACATATTCTGTTTCAGTGACCATATCCATATTTATGGTTTCAAATCAATCAATAGGCCAGTGACTCTCAACTGTTCACATCTAGCCCAGATCTCTCTCCTGAGTACCATATTTGAATTTCTCTCTGGACACTTACAGGTACCTCAAATTAAAAATGTTGCCCGACAGTTCTGCTCTTTTTTCCTTACAGGAAAAAGTCACCACCAGCTGCCAAAAATATCTAAATCAGAAATTGGAAGCTTTCCTTGAACTTCGACCACATGACCAGTTACAAAAACAAGGACTATAGTAGTCCTCGACTTTCTTCCTTGTTTTATCATAAGTATCATTGCATATGGGCACTTATGACAAGCAGTCTGCGGTGCTTGAGGTGCCACTCTCATGCACAGCCTATGCGCCACCTGGCTGGGCAGACTGAGCCCACTGTCAGCAGTCACATGACTCTGCTGTTTGCTTCCTCATGATTTGGCGCATTCTTGTATCTCAGTTGGTCTACTGTCCCGTTCTTTGGTGGATCTACCAGGTAAATGAGGCAACTTCTGTGTGTATGGTTAGTCAGTATTGAAATACCACTCAAGTTCTGCTTCAAATGGTCTTTGCTTTTTCTTGCAGAGGGAAAAGTATCCTGGGCTCCCTATGTTACTATTTATTTAAACAAATCAAATTTATTCATAGATGATAGTAAACCATACACTCCATCCAAGTATCCAATCACTGTATTGAGTATAATCACATTGTTAAGCATTCCTCAGTTCAATCATTATTAGACCATTTTTATTATTCTAATAATAATTATAAAAATAAATAAACCCACACAAACTCATCACCACTCAATCACTTTATCCTTCCCCTGCCATAATTATCTCCTGTCTCTGAATCTTCAGTGTATTTGTATTGATGGAACAATGCTTATTCACAAAGAATGAAGACAAAGCTGGATCAGCTTCACTAGCAGGCATCAGCCCCACATGGCCTACATCCCCTGCAGCTATAGGGAGATAGTCTACAGGCATACCTCCCTCCTATGTTCTTGGTAGCAATGCTTTAATTCAACACAAAAACCTAAACCACTGGCCACCTACTTTTCACATTCTTGTCCTGGATTTCTGCCCCTTTTGCCCAAGAAGGGGCTAGGAAGTCTTCAGGATAAAGCACCTGCTGAGTCAGCCTGACATATTCACTAAGCTAATAGATCACCCATGACCAGCCTTCCCAGCCAGACATTGGTATGGGATTGGACATGACTGGACAGCGGCTCTTAGGAAAGGAAGCCTGTTAAAGAAGTTCTTTTTGTTCAGTTCATTTCAACATTAAATTGTAGACCACGGCCCATTCCCAACACACATCATGTTCTGTGAACTGGTCTATTCTCTCTGGAGACTGATTATTCCCTGGACCAATATGGGACATTTTGGTGTCTCCTTCTCACCATTCAAGCATCTGCTCTGACTCTCCCCAATTCAACAGCAGCCTGGACACTAGTGTTAGTTCTAGAATGGAAATGGGTCTTAAATACCTAACGAATTGTTCAGAACTGTCACCAGAATACAAAGTCATTGTTCACTAAAAACAAGGGAACTTAGACAGCCACTCATTTCCTAATTCTTTGGGACAAGCCTGCATTTGCAGGTTACAGTCAACAGTTGAAGAGATCAGGGACTATTCTAGAACACTTGACAGAATGCCAATGCAAAAAACCTACTCAGCAAATGCCTTTGGGCTGTGATGATGCTAACCATGGAAAGTCTTAGCAGAAAACTTTCTCTTAAACTTTATAAAATAGGTCTTTCTAGTGGTCACTGTCAGAATATATCTTTTAGCCTGTTTATCTGTCATGAAATATTAAATAAAATGGTAATAGAGCAAAGTGTCCAGATTTGATAGAAAGGTGAAGACGGCCATGAATGAAAATGAAGTTGGGAAGTGGATTTGGATCAACTGATAAGAGTGTCCACCTACCACATGGGAGCTCCAGGTATCAAACCCATGGCCTCCTGTCCCATGTGTTCAGATGGCCCACGTGTAGGGCTGATGCGTGCAAGGGGTGCCATGCCACCCAGGGGTGTCCCCCATGTAGGGGAGCTCCATACGCAAGGAGTGTGCCCTATAGGAAAGCCACGCTGTGTGTAAAAAAGGGCAGCCTGCCCAGGAGTGGCATCGCACACATGGGGAGCTGAAACAGCAAGATGATGCAACAAAGAGACACATTCCCAGTGCCACCGACAAGAATACAAGCAGACACAAAAGAGCACACAGTGAATGGACAGAGAGAGCAGGCAACTGGGGGTGAAAAGGGGAGGGAAATTTGTAAAAAAATGAAGTTCTGACAGATGCAACAACATGATGGAACCTAGAATACCACTAATCAGAGTCTTATCAGGCAGATATCAAGGGGTACGCAGGACTGTTTTTTCCTGGAGCTTCTAGGGAAAGTCCATATCTAAAATCATTTCAGAGATTGGAAAATTTGTTTCTTTCTCATGCTTTCCACATCTCCCTCCATCTTCAAGGCAGCACTGGAGCCTGGAGTCCTTCTCATGCTTGCAATCTCTCGGACATCTTCACTTCTCTGGATTTGGAGGCTCATGAAATTACACTGAAGCATGCCTCCTCTTTAGAAGTTTTAGAGCACACAAAACTCCATCAGCCTGCAACTGTTTAACTGACAGCTGCCCCTTACGAGCTGATGGTCCTAGCCTACTACTGCCCTCCAGTTCAGAGATGACTGAGTATCTAGAACCTCTGTCTGTGACCCGAAAATGACCTGTTTCCCCATATTTCTTCTTGGCAAATGAAGCCAAGAAGGAAAGTTATTTTCCCAAGAGTATATCAATGGGAACAAGCCCTGTATTGGGTTGAACTTCCTAATGCCACCCATACCTTCTTGTAATTTCTCCATCTCTAAATTCATATATTAGGTACCTGTGACAACATCCAACAACACTTAAAGAGACTATGCATATACATCTGCTAAATTTTCATACTATCTAGAATGATCTTCATGGTTTCCGGGGGAAGACTAGAAGACCCAAGAGGAGGCACAATGCCTTTTCCAGGGTCACAGAGGTGGTAGGAGGAGGAGGAAGGTCTGAACAGAACTCTAACTACTCAATACTGGGGTTTTGAAATTCTCAGGTCTATTATTACCTGTAGGAAAGATGGTGTTGGTATAAGTGTTGATTTACATAGATGACATGGGAGAGGAGAGCCAGCAACCCAGAGGGGCCTTAGGAAAGATTCTATCCTATGTAGGGGCACAAGTAAAGACACACCAGGAAGTAACTTCACTTCCTTGGAGATACAACACAACAGAATTTGGAAAACTGTTAAGCATTTACCAACATGGTAGAGATAGCCACCTATTAAACTTACCTGAGCAAAGTGCTCGAGAGAAAAAGATAATGTCTTGTTTGCCTACTACCCAGGGCTCTCACTTCAGGAAAACCCAAAGTGAGAACTTTTTCCAAAGCTGCAGGCATTGGCTAAGCCTTCACCATAGAGGAATGTGGTCATTTAGCAGGAAACACAAAAAGGAAACACATGTGACACAGGGCAGGGGAATGAATACCAGATAAACACTTGAGACCCTTTCTGGGCAGTCTCAAAACAATTCTCACCCCAGCATGTGTGTTTGGAGTGGAGGACTATCCGGGGTGGTCAGGCCTAGGCCAGGAGCCGGTTCTAGGTGGGATGGGATCCTGGTGGGCCTACAATGTTCATATCCAGATCAGGGCTACCAGGGGAGGACAGGGAATGATGGGATGGGGATAATCTGCTGAGATGTTAAGCAAAAGCTGTTGTTTCCTTTCCTCGTGGACGTCTGTTCAGACAGGGTTCTGTTCTAACATGGGGAGAACAACATGTGGGATCATCCCCGGTGGTGATGGCAAGGTAGGAGCCTGATTCCTCCAGGCCTGACTGCTGGGCACTGTCTTTGAATTCCCACTGGGAATTTGGTGAGAAGCTGGGTAAGAGTCATATACACAATTTTGTCATGCAAAATGCAGGCACACCACGCTACCAATAAGGACCAATGCATGCCAGAGGTGAAAGTGGGGACAGAACTGTCTCTATACCCAGGGACCAAGACAGTAAGACCCCAGCCTGGCAACTCCCCAAGATACCTCCCAGAGTTTTCCTGATTACTGGTCCAGGGCCCCACTCACAAGGTATCTGACCTGACATCACTCCCCCAATACCAGTGCAAAGCCCTGCATTGTCCATGTATAGCCACTATGCTTATTTTTTGTAGTAATACAGAAAAGATGGTTTACAGTGTTTTTTGCTTCATTTTGCACCAAGAGAGTCTTAGCATTTTGTGATACTTTTGGTTGTATTTATTACCTGACCCCAGGTATCCTGTGTATTACTCTGCTTCACTGTTCTAACAAAACTTCTCCAATGTCACTAATCATCATGCCTAGCAGGACTTTCTTACCAAATGAGGATGAGGGGATAATGCTATATAAATCCCTCTCCTGTAACTTGCTATCCTGAGGAACATGTCACAGTGACCCTGAGACAAAGGGACTGGACTGAAGAATGTTAACAAAGGGATGCGGGGTATCACAGATATTTTTGACACAGATATTTAGCCTCTCACTGCTGATGGCACTTGATGTGATTCCTTTTTGTTGTATTTCAACATTGCCGCACAGAAATCATGTTTCTCTCTCTATATTCTAATGCTCTTCACACACCTAAGGAACAGGCATGCTGGGTTCAAGTATGTGCATCCCTAATATTTTAATAACTAGAGAAGATAACTTGGAAAAGGGGCCAAATCAGTTAAGTTGCCAAGAGCAGTCTATGAAGGTGAAGACTTTCGTAAATCCAGCCAGCCATAGTTATTATTGTTATTTTATCTTTTATCAATCTGATGGCACAATAGAAAAAAGAATCACATTTCCCTTTGTTGTTCTAACCTCAGGGTGAAAATATGTCAGCTTTAAGTTCAGCTAAGACTAACATGATGAAGGAAATCAAAGCTCGCAGGCTGGATACGTTGGTGGGATACCTGGTGCCTGCCTTCCAGTACAGGGACTTCCTATGCAGCTACAGAGATTTGACTACCACCCAAAAGGTCCTATACCTTCTCTTTACAAAGTGAGCACAGGCAAGCGGACTTGGCCCAGTGGTTAGAGCATCAGTCTACCACATGGGAGGTCTGGGGTTCAAACCCCGGGCGTCCTTGATCCATGTGCAGCTGGCGCACGCACAGTCCTGACGCACACAAAGAGTACCGAGCCACGAAGGGGTGTCTCCGTGTAGGTGAGCCCCACGCACAAGGAGTGCTCCAACTAAGGAGAGCCGCCCAGTGTAAAAGTAAGTGCAGCCTGCCCAAGAATGGTGCTGCCCACATGGAGCGCTGATACAAACAACATGATGATGCAACGAAAAAAGAAGCACACATTCCTGTGCTGCTGACAACAACAGAGGCAGACAAAGAAGAACACGCAGTGAATAGACACAGAGGAGGACAACTGGGGCATGGGGGAAGAGGAGTGAAATAAATAATCTTAAAAACAACAACAACAACAAAGTGAGCACCTCAAAACTCACAGACACCTATTTGCCACAAACCAGCAGTATACCTTGGAAATGTCACATCACCTCCCTGAGCCTCAGCTCGCTCCTCTGACAAGTGGGTGAGACAAGACAAACTTCATACGGTTAATACTAGGATTAACAGGGATTAGCCATGGAAAGCGTTCACTCAATGCCTGTCTCTGGAATAATGGGCTTCTGGGGTGCTGGGGTTATTCATAATTACTGTTTTCTTCTTCCTATGAAGAAGAGCTCTGACTCGCACCTCTCTGGCTCTTTGGCCATGGTCAAATATATTTTCCCATTTCTAAAGAAGATCTGAGGTCAGCAAGATGGTGTACGAGTAAGTACACCATCGTCATCTCTCTTCTAAAAGACCAGCTGTTGTGATAACAGAGTCCCAATGGAGCAGGCTGTTTCAGGAACCTGCAGGCAAGTACATCGATCTGGAGAGACTGAAGCAGAATTGGTGTTTGCTCAAGCCAACAACAGGGAAAAAGAATAAGAAGAAAAAAGTGACAAAGACAAGACTTAACACATAAACCAAAACAACAACTAATTAAACCCCAAGGCTAGAATAAGAAGATAATCAACAGAATAAACCCAACATGATAAAATGATGACCAGACAGAAACAAAAAACAACAGACCATACCAATAATCAGGAAAACATGGCCCAATACAATAAACAAACTAAAAACCAGGAAGAGAAGCGGAACACCAAACAATTATAGCTCTCAAAACATGTATCATGGACCAATTCAATGAAGTGAAGGAAAAGATTAAGCATATTAGAAAGGACTTTGAGCTCATACTGAAGAATTTGTGATCATGCACAAAAAGATGACAGAGATGATGGGGACGAATAGCACAATCCAAGAAATCAAAAATACGCTCTCAGCAAAGAACAGCAGATTTGAAGAGGCAGAGGAAAGAATTAGTGATGTGGAAGACAGTATATCTGCAGTCAAACAGATAGTAGAATTAATCGATAAAAAAATAGAACAATTCCAGCAGGGATTTAGGGACCTGAATGACAATGCAAACTCACAAACGTGTATTATCAGCATCCCAGAAGGAGAAGAGAAGGGAAAGGGGACAGAAAGGGTGTTGGAGGAAATAATGGCTGAAACTTCTCAAACCTATTGAGGGAGATGGACGTACATGTCCAGGAAACACAACACACCCCGAACACCATAAATCCCAAAAGACCTACCCCAAGACATGTACTTCTCAAATTATCCAATGCACAAGGAAAAGAGAAAATACTAAAAGCAGAAAGAGAAAAGAGAACCATCACATAAAAAGGAGACTCCATAAGATTAAGTGCTGGTCTCTCATATGAAACCATGGAGGCAAGAAGGCAGTGGTATAACACAGTCAAAGCACTAAAAGAATAGAATTTCCAACCAAGAATACTCTATGCAGCAAAGCTAGCATTGAAAAATGACGGAGAGTTCAAAATATTCACAGATAAACAGAAACTAAGAGAGTATGCCAATAAGAAACCTGCCCTTCAAGAGATACTAAACAGAGTTATGCAGGAGGAAAGAAAACAAAGAAGAGACAGTTGGCAGAGAGTGCAAAAACAACTAAAACTACAAAAAGAGGGGAATAAATCAAACAACAGAAGACAAACACAAATCCAAACAAAATATGGGTAATACAAGTAATTCCTTGAAAGTAATAACACTGAATATCAATGGCTTAAACTCGCCTGTTAAGATACACAGACTGGAAAACTGGATAAGGAAATATGACCCATCTATGTTGTCTACAAAAACTCATTTTACACCCGGGGATTCAAGGAGGTTGAAAGTGAATGGCTGAGAAACAATCTTACAAGCAAACAATAACCAAAAAAGGGCAGGAGTAGCTATATTGATATCAGACAAAATAGACTTTAAATGCAAAACAATTGTGAGAGAAAAAGATGGACACTACATATTAGTGAAAAGTATAATCTTTGAAGAAGAATGAGCAATCAGTAACATTTATGCTCCTAACAAGGGCGCCTCCAAACATGTGAGGCAAACACTGGAAATACTAAATGACAGAATAAATGCCTCTAAAATTAATAGTGGGGGACTTTAATAGACCACTATCAACTTTGGACAGGACATCATAAAAGAAATTCAATAAAGAAACAAAAACTTTAAACAGTACATTAGAGGAGCTGGACCTAATAGAGATATACAGAACATTACACACAAATATATCAGGATATATATTTTTCTCAAGTGCACATGGATCATTCTCCAAGACAGACCATGTGCTAGGCTGCAAAAAAAGTCTCAGTGAATTCAGAAAGATCAAAATCATACAAAATAATTTCTCTGACCACAGAGGAGTGAAGGTGGAAATCTGCAAGGGCCAGAGACACAGATGCTGCAACAAAATATGGAAATTAAACAGCACAGTCTTAGAAAAACAGTGGGTTAGGGAGGAAATCTCAAAAGAAATTAATAACTATCTTGAAACAAATGATAATGATAACACAACATACCAAAACTTCTGGGATACTTCAAAAGCAGTACTGAGAGGGAAATTTATAGCCATAAATTCATATATCGAAAAAGAAGAAAGAGCTAAAGTTGAAGAACTAACTGCACACTTGGAGGAATTAGTATAAAAATAACAAAGTAATCCCAAAGGAAGAAAAAGAAAGAGAGGACAAAGATAAGAGCAGAACCAAATGAAATAGAAAATAAGAAAGCACTTGGAAAGATAAATAAAACAAAGAGCCTATTCTTTGAGAAGATCCATAAAATGGACAAACTCTTAGCTAGACCAATAAAGAAAAACAGAGAAGATGCAAATACACAATATAAGGAATGAGAAAGGAGATGTCACCACTGACCCCACAGAAATAAAGACTATCATAACAGGATACTTTGAAAAACTATATTCTAACAAGGACAATATAAAAAATATGGACAAATTTCGAGAAACACATAAGCTGCCTCCATTGATGAAAGAAGTAATTGATTTTCTCAACCAACCAATCACAAGTAAAGAGATAGAATCAGTCATTAAAAACCTCACAACTAAGAAGATCCCAGGGCCAGAGGGCTTCACAGGTGAGTTCTACAAAATATTCTGGAAAGAACTAATGCCAATCTTGCTGAAACTCTTCCAAAAAATCAAAACATTGCCTAACTCATTCTATGATGACAACACTGCACTACTACCAAAGACAAACAAAAACACCACAAGAAAGGAAAATTACAGACTAATTCCTCTAATGAACATAGATGCAAAAATCCTCAAGACAATATTAGCTAATCGTAGTCAACAACACATTAAACCAAATTATAACATGATTAAGTGGGATTCATTCCAGGTATGCAAGGATGGTTCAATATAAGAAAACCAATCAATGTAATACACCATGTAAACAGATTGAATGGAAAAAAATCACATGATCATATGTATAGAAGCAGAAAATCATTGGACAAAATACAGCACCCTTTCCTGATAAAAACCCTACAAACAAAAATCAGAATAGAAGGAAATTTTCTAAACACAATAAAGGGTATTTATGAAAAACCTACAGCCAACAACGTTCACAATGGTGAAATCCTAAAATCTTTCCCTCTAAGATGAGGAACAAGACAAGGATGCCCACCATCAACCCTTCTATTTAGTATTGCCTTAGAAGTACTAGCCTGTGCACAGAGGCAAGAACCAGATACAAAAGTCATCCAAATTGGAAAGGAAGAAGTCAAAATTTCATTATTTGCAGATGACATGATCCTATACATACAAAACCCTGAGACGTCTAAAACAAAGCTTCAGGAACTCATAAAAGAGTTCAGTACAGTCGCAGATTATGAGATCACTGCGCAAAAATCAGTAGCATTTCTGTACACCAATAATGAGCAAGCTCAAGAGGAAATCAAGAAACAAATACCATTTACAATAGTAAATAAAAAATCAAAAACCTAGGAATAAACTTACCTAAACAGGTAAAGAACTTATACAGAGAACTACACAACACTGTTCAAGGAAATCAAAAAAGACCAAAATAAATGGAAGAATAATCCAGGTTCATTGAAAAGGAGACTAAATATTATTAAGATGTCTATCCTACCAAATCTGATCTACATGTTCAATGCAATCCCAATAAAAATCAGCACAGCATTCTTTAAGGAACTAGAAAAACCAGCTATGAAACTTATTTGGAAAGGAAAGAGACCGCAATATCCAATGACATACTGAAAAAGAAAAATGAAATTGGAGGAATCACACTACCTGACTTCAAAACAAACTACAAAACTACAGTATTGAAAACAGCATGGTATTGGCACAAGGAGAGAAGCACTGACCAACGGAACTGAATTGAGAGTTCTGATATACATTCTCATATATACAGTCATATGATATTCGATAACACCACCAAAGCCTCTCAACTGGGAGAGAATGACCTCTTCAACAAATGGTTCTTGGAAAATGGATATCCATAGTAAAAGAATGAAAGAGGATTACCAACTCACACCTTATGCAAAAATCAACTCAAGATGGATCAAAGACCTAAATATAAGAGCCAAGTCCACAACGACCTTGGAAAGCAAAGCAGGGAAGCATCTACAGGACCTTGTATAGGAAATGGCTTCATGACCTTCACACCAAAAGCACAAGCAGCAAAAGAAGAAATAGATAAATGGGACTTCCTCAAAATTAAAGCTTCTGCACTTCAAAGGAGTTTGTCAAGAAAGTGAAACGAGAGCCTACACGATGGGAGAAAATATAGGGTAACCATATATCTGATAGGAGACTTATATCTTGCTTATATAAAGAACGTCTATATCTTGAAAAAAAAAAAGACAAACAGCCCATTTGAAAAATGGTAAAAAGATTTGAACAGACACTTCTCCAAAGGTTATCTACAAATGGCTAAAAAACACATGAAAAAAATGCTCAAAATCCCTAGCTATTACAGAAATGCAAATCAAAACAACAATGAGATACCATCTTACTCCCGTAAGTCTGGCAGCTATCAAAAAATCAAAAGACTACAATTGTTGCAGAGGATGTGAGGGAATGGGAACACTCATCCACTGCTGGTGGGAACGCAGAAGGATCCAGCCAATATGGAGGATAGTTGGACGGTTTCTAAAAAACTAGCTATAGATTTGCCATATGACCCAGCAATTCCACTGCTGGGTATATATCCAGTAGAACTGAAAGCAAGGACACAAACTGATACATGCACACCAATGTTCACAGCAACTTTGTTCACTATAGCCAAAAGTTGGAATCAACCCAAATGCCCATCAATAGATGAATGGATAAATAAAATGTGGTATATACATACAATGGAATACCACTCAGCTTTAAGAATGAATACACTATAAACACATTTCATAACATGGATGAATCTTGAGAACTTTGTTGAGTGAAGCAACCCAGGCATTGACAGACAAATACTAAATGACCTCAATGATATGAAATAAGTAAACCAAGCTGCCTCAGAGAGTTGGAGACTGGATGATAGGATTAAAAGAATTTGCCGGGTAGAGGAAGGTTGTGAGCTGACACCTACCTGGATGAAATCTATGATAAACTGGAGATCCCACAGCTGTAAGCACTGGCTCTCCCTGCCCCTGGGCCTCCTCTTCCTCCTGGCTAGGGGGGCCAACACCACCCTCCTGATCACCATCCAGCTGGAGGCCTCTCTGCACGAGCCCATGTACTCCCTGCTCAGCCTCCTCTCCCTGCTGGACATCATGTTCTGCCTCACCATCAGCCACAAGGTCCTGGCTATCTTCTGGTTTGACCTCACATGCATCAGCCTCTCAGCCTGCATCCTCCAGATGATCACAATGAATAACTTACTGCCCATGGAATCATGTACATTTGTGGTCATGACCTATCACCGCTATGTGGCCATCTGCAAGCCTCTGCACTACCCGTCCATCATCACTGACCAATTTGTGGCAAAGGCTATTTTCTTCATCTTTGCCCAGAACACGTTTTTCACTGCACCTATCCCTATCCTTTCTGCCCAGCTCATTATGGAAAAAATATAATTGAGAACTGTATCTGCGCGAAACTGTCTGTGTTCAAACTCTCTTGTGATACTGTTGCCCTGAACAGAATTTACAGAATTCTGTACAGAACAGAATTCTGGCAATGATTATTTTGGGCTCTGACCTCTTCCTAATTTTCCTTCCCTATTAAAAAATGTATATCTTTGAAATGATTAAATAATATATGGTAACATTTTTTCACAAGTCAATTTTATTGATACATATTAATAAAGCATGAATTCATCCTAAGAGCACAAAAAAATAAAAAATGAAAAAATAAAGATCTGAGGTCCCACATCTGGGGCCCTCATCTTTGGAGAGTTAGAAAAGGGGTCCTGAGAGCTCCCGGAGGGGACTCAGGGCCTCTCAGTTATCTGGGAAGGTGCTGCCTGGGCCTCATTCATTCAAAAAATAATACACCAGTTCCAGAGGAAGGTCTACAACCAGACCTTGAGGTAGACTTCCCTGCAGTACCATTTCTGCCACCAGATCCAGCTCCAGATGCAGCTTCTGGGTTGCAGGTAGCTCAAATTTTAGAGGCATCTCTAGAGTCAATTGTAAGGCTTGTTCCAGCAGCTGCTGAAGAGCTAGAGAGTGCAAGAGTCTCTCCCTCTCCCAAACCAAGCCCTCCCTTGAGAGAGGAACTGTGGACCCTCTTCCAGTGGGTAAGGAGGGCCCTAGCACTGATTCACCGATGCTTAATCTAAGGCCCTGCAAGTACTAAGTTTCACTGCTTTCCTGGGCTTTAGGATAAAAGAGACAGAAATTAGTGAGGAGGGACGAATTCAAGGAGCAGTGGGAGGGTGATTAAAGGCAAAAGGAACTAAATATTTGGGTAGGGACACTATTTTTTTTGTATAAAGCAAGTTTTTTATGTTTAAGATTTATCTTATTTATTTCCTACGCCCCCCGCCCCGCCCCCACCTCCCAGTGTCTGCTCTCTTCTGCACATTTGTTGTGTGTTCTTGTGTCCATTTGCATTCTTAGTGGCATTAGGAACCTGTGTCTCTTTTTGAAGTGTCATCTTGCTGCGCCAGCTCTCTGTGTGCAGTGCCACACCTGGGCAGGTTGCCCTTTTTTAGCGTTGGGCAGTTATCTTTGCAGGGTGCACTCCTTGTGTGTATGGCTCCCCTAGACAGGGGACACTCCTGCGAGGCATGACACTCCTTGCACCTGGCAGCACTGCACATGGGTCATCTTACCACATGGGCCAAGAGGCCCTGGGTTCAAACTCTGGACCTCCTATATGGTAGGAGGATAATCTATTAGTTGAGCCACACCCACTCCCAGAGCAAGTTCCTGACAAGAATATTACATTAAATATCTGTTTATACTGTAGCCTGGAATTGCAGTTTTCTTCTTTCATTTCTTGTGTTAATTAAAATGAGATACCGACTAACTCTGTCCTCCTTAAATTAAAAAAGTCTTCTGAGTCATCTTGCTTTTGATATGTGAAAATTTCTAAGGGTCATCCATCCATCCTTCCCTCGTTTGCTGAAAGAACACACAAGTGCCCATGTTGCAAGCAGATGTGCACGTCAGTATCACTAAACTAGGTGAGGAGCTGAGATATCCCATCAGAACCGGGATGAGGACTGAAGCAGCATTAAGGGGGCACAGCAAAAACCTCCCAAATGTGGGTGTCCTTAAACATTATATTTTTAAGGACAACTTCCTGATGCTTTTTGGAAAAAGAGGGAATATTTTCTGGCTCTCATGCTAACATTTATTTTTACCTCTGATTAGGAATTTGTACTTTTCATGGTGAACTCTAGAATTCCAGCACTAAGTGGGGGGAAATGTAAACAGATGAAAACTTACACTGTGGAAAGGAAAAGGACACAGGAAGATTAACAGCAAGTGGACTAAGAGCAGGCAGGAAGGTGCCTCCTCAGTCCCCATCTAGCGAGCGACATGGTCAAGCAGTTACCTTAGGTTGTATCCTCCTGAGATCCTGGGTCCTGAATTCAGTAACTGTTACCTGGTTGACTTGTATCTAAGGCAGACATTTCTGATGCAGCTTTTAAGGCTACAGCTGGGCCTCCTGTTGTAAGCATTCCTCTCCCTATGAACTGGTATTTAACTACTGTGGGTGTAGGGAATGGGGACTCATGCTTTATTTGGTACAGTTTCTCTATGGAGTAATGGGCAAATTTGCTACTGGATGGCAGTGACAATATCATGAACATAAATAACATCACCGAACTGCATACCTGAGAGTAAGCAAATGGAAAATTTTAGGTACGTTACCAGAATAAAACTTTCAAACATAGAACTATACAACACAGAGAACACTAAAGTTAACTTTGGCCTACACTTAAAGAGTATAATTCTGGGAAGCGGATTTGGCCCAATGGATAGGGCATCCACCTATCACACGGGAGGTTCAAATTTCAAACCCAGGACCTCCTGACCCGTGGGATGAGCTGGCCAACATGCAGTGCTGATGCAGGCAAGGAGAGCTGTGCCACACAGGGGTGTCTCCCGCCTAGGGGAGCCCCATGTGCAAGGACTGCACTGCATAAGGAGAGCCGCCAAGCGCAAAATAAAGTGCAGCCTGACCAGGAATGGCACCGCACACACGGAGAGCTGATGCAGCAAGATGACGGCAACAAAAAGAGACGCAGATATCAAATGTCTCTGACAAGAATACAAGCAGACACAGAAGAATACACAGCGAATGAATACAGAGAGCAGACAACTGCAGGGAGGGGGAGTGGTAGGGAAGGGGAGAGAAATAAGTAAATCTTTAAAAAAAAAAAACAGTATAATTCTAATATTGCTCTTTCATCAGTTATAACAAAAACACTGCATTAAGGCCAAGACTTAAAAGGGAAAACTGTCAGTGAAAGGGTTATATGGAACTCTATAGTTTATTCTTGATTTTACCTTGAAACTACATCTCTAATAACAAGAAAATGTACTGAAAAAGCAAACCAATAAGTTCAATATTAACTGATCAAAGGAAAAATACAATGAACATGCCAAATGCTGCACAAACACCATTCGTCAACATCTAATACCTTTTCATGACGAAATACAAAAAACAAACAAGCCAATAGGAATAAGATTAAATAGCTAGCATCATACTCAGTAGTGAATGACTATAAGCATTCCTGACAGGATCAGGGGCAAATCAAAGATACTGTTTTTGTCACTGCTATTCATCACTGTCCAGGATGTCCCAACGTGAGCAATTAGGCAAGAAAACGAAGGCAGAGGCATCCAAATTTGAAAGAAAGAACGAAAACTATCTGTATTTAGAAATGACATGATTTATATATAAAAACCCCTTAGTATTCACGAAATACTGAAACGGCTACTAAACAATGTCAGAAAGTTGCACAAAAGTCTAACTGTATTTCTATAACATGGCAACAAACAATCTCAAAAGAAAATTAAGCAATTTCTTTTACAACAGCAACAGAAAGAAAATATTTGGGATGAAATTTAACCAAGGAAATGCAAGATTTATTATCTGAAAACTAAAAGCCATTGATGGGACTCATTCAAGGAGGGCGACCTGGGGAGGACATTTCAGGAGGCTGACATGAGCGGAGACTCAGGACTGAAGCGTTTTACTCACTGTGGACAAGGCGTGCATTGTCCCATAGCCACTGTGTCTTCCCGTGTCAGTACCGCACCAAGAAGCCCTCGCCCTCAAGGGACAGAGCGACAGTCCTGGGGCCTAAAGGGGAGGTCTTCTTCACTTGCTCTGAAGTTCAGATGGGCCAAAAAGACGAGTCAGGCTCTCTCTCCTGACAGCCAGGGCAGCCAAGGAAACTGGGAGCTCCGGTTCCTCTGAGGACTGGCGCTTCCTTCAGGCCACATTCAGAAACTCTGAAATTAAATGTTCATATTATTTAGGGCCATAATTCTGCAAGTTCAAAGGAAATGGAACTGTCAAATGACTTACGAGAATCTATGCAGCTAATTAGAAGAAAAATGCAAGTTAAATATACAAAACTCAATTGATCTCCCCTTCTCTGCAAGGAACAAAGAAATAAAAAACACAAACAGGCGGCGGACTTGGCCCAGTGGTTAAGGTGTCCGTCTACCACATGGGAGGTCCGTGGTCCAAACCCCGGGTCCCCTTGCCCCGTGTGGAGCTGGCGCATGAGCAGTGCTGATGCGCACAAGGAGTGCCCTGTCACGCAGGGGTGCCTCCTGCGGAGGGGAGCCCCATGCGCAAGGAGTGCGCCCCATAAGGAGAGCCACCCAGCGTGAAATAAAGTGCAGCCTGCCTAAGAATGGCGCCACCCACATGGAGAGCTGACACAACAAGAAGACGCAACAAAAAGAAACACAGATTCCCATGCCGCATTCCCATGCCGTGGATTTCAAGAGAAGCAGACAAAGAAGATGCAGCAAATAGACACAGAGAACAGACAAACAGGGGAGGGGGAGCCGGGTTGGGGGGATAAATAAAAAAAACTTTAGGAAAAAAAACCAAATGCATTTATAATAGTAAATACAGGCAATAAATTCCCTTGGTCAAATGTAAGCAAATATGTAACTATCTTTATCTCATAAACTATGAAATATTTGAAGAAAATTTTAAATAAATTAAATGAAAACAATATCCCTTATTCATGGTGGGTAGTCTCAATATTTTTAAGATCTTATACAAAATCTCATAAAGATATTTTGTAGATATTTATTTTACTCCTAGAATGGCATGGAAAACACTTAAGAAAATCAAAATTGAAGAGCCCACACTGACTCGTACCGATCCTTATTATAAATGTAATTAACAGTGACTTTGGCACACAGAAAAAAGGAAAGAACAATAGAGTCCACATATAGACCTATGAAAATACAGTCCAGTGAACATAATCATTTCAACAATGGAAATGGAAAAACTGGATGGTCATATGCCGTGGGAACTAAGGAGCCACACACCAAAATTCATATGCAGGGAGGGCTTCATCTGGTTTATTTCTTTTGCTTACATATCATGTATTTTTTTTCAGCCAAGGATGGTGGTTGAAGTTATAGTTCTCAAGGATGTTTTGTCATGAAACAAGGATCCATGTCTCTAGACGCAATCCTATCTAGTAGAGGAAAGGGCAAGAAGAAAGATCAAACTTCAAGCAAAAAGAGATAGCTTGTGCAGAGATAGCAAAGGGAGCAACCCTTAGGTACCCTGCTCAGGTAGACTCACACAGAAAGGTCTTGCCTCCTCTCACCACTACAGCTCTGACAGGAGCCTCATAAATCAAGAACTTTCCTGGCTAAGCAGGATAAACTCTGAACCATGCCCTCTTCCCTCTTATATGATATTTTGCAAGAAAAGGAAAGTTCATTCCCAGCAGGGCAAGACAGGACCTTAGAAGACCAGGAACCCCTTTCAGGAGTCTTCCCTGAGACCATCCTGAGAGTCACACCTTTGATAAAGTAGATCTAGGCACTGGGCATTCTTTTTGTCATCACTTCCCCCACTGGGCAGTAATCTATGATCTACTGGGAGTTAATCATCCAATACACCCTCTTGTAAAATGGTCTTGGTATCAAGTTGAGCAGCTAAGAAACTTTATCTGGGCAAAACTGTGTGGGATTTGTATCCCTTTGCGGCATAAACATCTCCCCTTGGAAGCTATCTTGCCACGGGCCTGCACACCTGATTGCCATACAGCACCCTCCCCCTGGAGTCAGCTATGCACCAGCATACAGCCAGATTGCGTGGAGGTTCTGTTTTCCCCTGGAGCTGGCTGGACTGGGAGACAGGACACAGGCCTGATCACCAACCATGTTGCTCTTCTCTGTAGTCAGCAGAGTGCCTGTCTGCCCATCAGATCAGCCCCCGTCGCAGTGTCACTCTCAGTGCACTAGGCTGGGTGCAGGCCCATTGCTCTCTCACTCCTAATGCTGTGTAGAAAAATGCATGCACACCAGATTGCCCTGTGGTGCTCCTCCCTGCTGCAGTCAGATGGGTACCAGTACACAAACCTGATTGCCAGTCAGCACCCCCCCCCGCCCCCAGCAGGCTGGGCATCAGCACATGCTCCCTATCACCTGGCAGCTACCCTCAACCCTGCGTCCAGATGGGTACGGGGACACACATGATCACTCAGGGGTTCTCCTCTTCCTCTGAGCTGGCTAGGCGTAGCTCTGCCCACCTGATCATTTTCTGGTCCCCGCTCCCCAGAGATGCCTGGACACTGGTCTATGGCGCTCCTCTCCCCCATGCTGGCTGGGTGCCAGCACACTGGCTCCCCTCCCACTGGGAGCCAACTGGACACCAGCACAGAAACCTAATTGCCCAGGGGCTCTACTATCCTCTGGAGTAGGATGGGTCCCAATCTGCCTGTTCAATCATCCTCCCACACTCCACACTCCCCTTCAGCCACCTAGACAACTGAGGACAGGAATAAAATGGCAGAAAGGACACAGTCACTACTCCATTTTTAGGTGGAGAACCAGAAGAAGAGAGGAACCCTCTTTGTTGCCATAGGAGGCTGAAATCATAGCTTGTACCCAAAGCATAATTGCTATCAGGATAGATGTTAACAGATTTTCCCTCAGAGAGAAAGCAGGCTCAGAGAAGATCCTAGGGGTCATCATGTTGAGAAGTAAAACTATGGTGGAAAGCTACCTCATTGAAAAAGTTCCTAGTGAGTGGTAACAAAATAGCCTACTTTAAATTGATTATAAGAATTTCTATCATAAGAATCATTTTAACAAATAGAATGACAGCTGGGTTGGTTAAAGGAGCAGGTATGAAGTCACTAATTGTGAAGTTATTGATTTATAGTCATGGGATTCTCTTATTGGATTCTTAAGAATTGTTAATAGAATCAGTGACTCCAATTATTTCCTATTATGAGAAAGGACAGATTCTGATTAAACCTATGTAAATAATTATATTGCCAAAAAAATTAGAGTTTCCAAATTCTGGAGGAGTCCGGTAGAGAGATAAATATGTTTAATGAATAATGGATAGCTCAATGGAAAAGAGTAAGGCAGCCCTTGTATCTAGAAAAGTGAGCAGTAAAACATTAGCAATAATCCAAACAAAACTATACAGGTTTTTACCAGTTCACTTAGTCTTGTTCCACTTGACCTTGTGCTAGCAATCACATGAACCCATCACCTTCTTGGCTAGAATTCTGGACATCTTCACTCAGTCAAGTGGTATGCTTTTAAAGTTATTTAAACAATGTCTTCAGATAAGCCTCTGCCTCAGAGAACTTGGCAGAGTCTTTCCATAGGTCTCTGAGATCATCTTTTTTGTTGAAGATGAAGCACATTGACTATAGCTGATTCCAAGGGTTTTCAGGGAAGCATCAGAATAAAAACTATTCTGTCATTTATAGATGACAAAAATCTTATAATGGCCACATGTAACATACTACTGTTTTATAAAAGTGAATGACCTGATAAGAGTTCAATATACATTATTTTAAGAATAACTAAATTAATGAAAAAATACTATTGTCCAGGAATGGGCATCACCATCCCAGGATCCTCAGGATTGGGGAATAAAATATGGACTACAGTGGATTTACTGGTATTCTACTATACACTTATTATGATTCTAGCAATGAAAGAAGTTATGTCATTGATGTGGAGATGATGGCCACTGGAGGTACTGAACACAGGGAAAGTGACAAAGAGGTATGATACAGAGGGAATTTTCAGGACTTGGAATTGTCCTGAGGGACATTGCAACGACAGATACAGGTCATTATATATACAGCCAAAACCTACAGAACAGAGTGGGAGAGAGTGTAAACTACAATGTAAACGATAATCCCTGTTGAGAGGTAAGTTCCAAAATGTGTTCATCAATTGCAATGAATGAACTACACTAATGAAAGAAGTTGTGAATGTGGGGAAGGGTGAAAGATGAAGGGAGAGGGGCATACGGAAGTCCCTTTAATTTTTTTATAAAACACTTTATGTAATCTAAATATCTTTTAAAATTAAATAAAAAATATATTTTAAAAAATATTATTGCCCAATTTCAGGCACAAAAGTACCTGGACATCTCACAGACAGTGACGGTAATGAAAATTCTCTAAAACTTTATATAGCTTCTAAAATGTTTACCTCAATAACATTTTTTGTTCTAGTAATAGAACTTACAACAATGATATAAAGAAAGTCACCAAAGATTCTGAAGTGAGGTAAAGGGAAGAATAGGTGTAAAATGGGGCATTTGGGGGACATGACAACTGTTCTGCATGACATCGAAATGACAGATACAGTCCCATTATACATTTTGTCAAAACCTATAATAAAATTCTATGATGCAAAGTGTAAGCCATAATGTAAACTATAGACCATGAATACAAGTAATGTTTCAATAGTTCTTCATTAATTGTAACAAATGTACCATGTTAATTAAAGATGTAATCGATAGGGGGGAAATGTTAGAGGAAGAGGGGATGGGCTATAAAGGAATCCCCTATATTTTTATATAATCATCTGAAATCTAAAACTTCCTAAGAAATAAAATTATTAAAAAAAAGAAACACTTAGGCTAAAACCTTGAAGAAAAAAAAAAGGCAAGTGAGGGTCTCATGATTGGAAAATAAAAATAATTATTTAAAAATGGAAGATGAGTTCTCTACAACAATAAAGCATGATGAAGTCAACATAAAGCATAGATTATTCTAATAAGATACACAATGTTTGCCTTCCAATCAAGTTACACAGTGAAGAAAAACCTTATTCTTAAGAGTAGACCAATAATCTTAAAAGACTAAAGTAACATGGCATGTGCCAAAACAATGAAACAGGCAACTTTAAAGTGGAAGGAAAACCTCCTGACGCTTTCTCCATCTCCTACTTGCTTAGTGTGAAGCCCAACTGTGCTCCCAGTGTAGTTCCTTGGTCCTGATAACGGAGGGGACAGAAACACACTCATGTACATACTGGGATGCAGGTGCCTCTGGACCAGTCTCCCTGGTGGCAGCCTGAAAGACTGAATCAGGACACTTGTGTCTGACTTGACATCCAAGAACTTCCTCTAGATTTAAAATAGCTCATGGGTAAACTAACTTTTACAAGAAAACAAACCTTAGATGGCTGGAGCAAAGATTCCTGGGTTGAAAACATTTAATAGAGGACAAGAACCAAAAGAAAATGTACTTGCCTGTGTGAGAAGGGCATTTGGATCTGTGTAAACAGGGGAATTCATGAGGCCACATGTGTGCCAAGAACAAGTCACAGGGAAAAAGACAGGAGATGACCCTACACTTTTACTTCAAGGTGTTCTGTAGGATCATTGTTAGAATGACAATTCAGAAGGAGAGTACTCACAAGCCACATCTGCAAAGACTGAAAAAGGTGTTTTACTTTTTTCTTTTGTATTGTTTTGATTTTGGTTATTAGCATCAGCCATTCAAAGATCTCTCTCACATAAGAGCACCTGGATTCAAGCTTAAGGAAAAGTCAGTGACAAAATTCCAGAGGTAACAACTTAAAATATTAAAATATCCAGTGTACAAAAATACTATAAGACATTTAAAGAAATAGGAATTGATGGTCCATTTAAATGAATACGAGAAAGAATTAAGAAACATCAAAGGGAGCAGACGTGGCTCAAATGGTTCAGCACCTGCTTACCACATGGCACGTCCCAGGTTCAGTCCCTAGTGCCTCCTGAGAATAAAAACTTACTAAATAAATAAATAACAAGTAAAAGAGTTGAGGGGAACAACTCTGGGCAGCCTATGTGGCTTGGTGGTAGGTACTGGCTTACCACATACAAGATCTGAGGTTCATTCCCTGGCCCCAGTACCTGAAAAAAAAAAGTTATCAAAGGAGAAGCCTACAATTTGGACATTGTCAGGCAAAGATTTCAAAAAGCTTTACATTTGATTACATGCTGTTAGCCAGTCAAAAGGGTGCTGATACAAAATACCAGAAATTGCTTGGTTTTATAAAGAGTATTTAATTGTGGTAGGAGCTTACAAATACCAGGCCATAAAGCACTAAGTTACTTCTCTCACCAAAGTCTATTTGGAGCAAGATGACTGCTGGACTGCTGACCTCTGTGAGGGTTCAAGCTTCCTGGGTTCCTCCCTTACAGGGTCTTGCTTTACTCTGGATTCAAGGTTCCTACCTTCCTGGGCCTTGCTTCTCTTTTCTCTCAGTGCTGACTTCCCAGGTCTTCAGCATCAAAGTCAAACATCAGAAATCCCCAACTCTCATCTTCACCATGACTTTTATCTGTGAGTCCCCACCCACGAAGGGGTGGGGATGCAATGCCCTAATCATACCTCAATAATGCCCAGGTACAGATCAGATTACAAGTATAATCCAATATTTCTTTTTGGAATTCATCATTTATATCAAATTGCTAACCATATTAAGAATAACAGGGAAAAAATTAAGGAAATAGAAATTGGAAAATAAACAAACTGAGATTTCTCCCCATATTAAAAAATTCATGGTTTAGAGAATAATTCAGCATAAAATACAAAATTTCCCCATACCACACTATTAGTAACATCTTGAATTGGTGTGGTAAATGTTATAATTCACGATATCATTTTTTTAGATTTTTAAAAATGTATTGAAGTATATCATTCATGCTTGAACATATATAAACAATAAGTGTATAGTAAAAGGTGTGAGCTTATAAAAGCATAACATCATACAGTGGTCCCATACATCAACCCTTCACCAATAACTTTCATTGTCATGAGACACTTGTTGCAAATTATGAAAGAGTACTGTCAAAACCTTACTAAGAATTATAATCCCTATTTTACATTTGGAGTATTTTACCCCCAACACACCCTATTATTATTATTTAAATATATTTTTCTGACAGACTTTGTAAACTCTCAAAACAGTACTGCACTTGTACAGAATTGCCAAACACCCCTCTACCAACACAACACACTGTGGTGGAACATTGATTACACATTATGAGATAATAGATGATAGCATACTTGTAAAAATTTATTAACTATATTCCATGACTTAAGTTATTTTTAACTGTGTGGTGAAGTTCCAAGGATTTTTTAAAATTTTAATTCTGTTATCATATATACAATCTCACACGGCCCTTTTAATCAGATTCAGATGTATGTTTCAGTGATGTTACTTATATTCATACGTTATACTATGATGCCTCTCATCAATTACCAAAACATTTCCATTATCCCAAACAGGATCGCTGTACACTGTACGCCTCAACTTCTCATTCTGTATATCCACGTCAGTAATGAATAGTCTACATTCTGATGCTATGAGTTGGTTTATACTAATTATTTTAAAACACTAACATACTACAATATTTGCCCTTTTGTGTCTGGTTTATTTCACTCAACAGAATGTCTAAAAGGTTCGTCCATGTTTTCACATGTATCATGAATTCATTCCTTTGTACAGCTGAATAATATTCCATTTATGTCTGTACTACATTTTATTCATCCATTCATCTGCTGATAGATGCTGAAGCTGCTTCCATCTTCTGGCAATTGTGAATAATGCTGTGATGAACATCATTGTCCAAATACCTGGTCAAGTTCCTGCTTTCAAGTCTTTTCGATACATACCTAGTACTATGGTTGCCAGATCATAGGATAATTCTATATTTCACTGAGGAACCATCAATCTATCTTCCACAATGGAAACACCATTTTGAATTGCCACCAGCAGTGAATGAGGGCTGTTTTCTACCTCCTGTTCAAAACTTGTTAATTTTCATGGGGTTTAATGAAATAAAAGGTGGAAAATTCAGTTGTAAAGGAGGACCACTCCCATTGTGGAGGCTCACTTCTGACTGCAACCCTGGGAAGCATGGGCTAAAGATGGCAGGCCACAGGAGGGAAGGAACGTGGTCATCAGTCACCTCGAGACGGAAAGACACCCCATTAAATGACTTGGATTAGAGGCTTACCAAGTGCCTCTACAGAAAATCCATGAAATTTTCAGACATGGCCAGTCACAACAAATTTGTCCTAAGATCTTATGATCATCAGCCAAGTCTGTTAGGTGAAAATTTGGTAACATCATGAAAAATCTCCTAACCATGCTTGCTTGAGGAAAACAAAATCTATAGGGGAGGGAGACTCCTATAATGCCTGTGGCAGGATCATGGTTGCAGAAAGAAAACCTTAGGAGAATAAGCCCACGCACGATAGTGGGCACAGAAGCCTTCTATTAGTGTGAGTCCAACCATTATGCCCTGACAGGCTCCTGTGCAGGGAAGAGGTGAGAGCATGGCACTGCTTAATCCTCTGGTTTTCTGTACACCCACGTGGGTCCAGAGAGACCAGAGCAAATGGGATGGTCACCTTTGCCAGCCATCAGAAAACTCCACTTTCATTAATGCACAGGACAATTAACTCTTTCTATTTATAAAAGGATAAAAGTTAGAGAGCCCTGTTTTACAGGACCTTGCTGGTCTTCTTATCCTACAGCCCAGCTCAGAGTCTTTCTTGGTGATATCTGGACAGTTTCACTGAAAGACCCCAAGACTCTAAGTACTGTCCTCCCCTTGCTCTCCTTGCAGAGCTAAGCTTCTCAGAAACAGTCATACGCAGGCCCTGTCCTGACTTACTAATCTCTATTTCAATCCTCTGTGTTCTTCAACCTACCCATCAACTCCACTGAAACAATTCTCCTATAGGTATTCCAATTACTTTCAAATTCTCATATGCAATTGTCACTTTCCTTTTTTATCATTCGTGATCTTTCCTTCGTGGTTTTGCAGTATTATTTATACTTTGGATTATATTCTTCCCCTTCTGCTATTTTGCTTAACTGTATTTTCCTGGTGGGCCCCCATCCTAATTTTCCTTCCTACATCTCAATCTCCACTTCCTCTGTTAAACCCTCACATGTGGATGTTTCCAAGGTTTCATCTTCTCATTTTCCTTCTCATTCACCATATTCTATTTGAGTGACCACATCCAAACCTATGGTTTCAAATGACTCAATATGCCAGTGACTCTCAACTTTTTATGCATAGCCCCGATCTCTCTTTTGAGTTCCACACGGGAACTTCTCACTCATCTCTCAAAAATACAGCAATCTAAAGTTGTTACCCCAAAATTATGCCATCTCTGCCCTTTCAGAATGAATGTCACCACCCTCTGCCCAATTCATTAGGGCAGAAACCAAAGATTTCCTTACTATTTCCCATTCCATTATTCTTCAATACAATTAGTGCAGAGATGCATCAATACTACTTTCTAAATATATTTTCTCAGTTTCAGCCCACCTCCCCATTTCTCTCATCAAAAACTTAATCCAGTATTTCATCACTGGTAGCAAGGATAATTGCCACAAACTTCCAAATATTTTCTCTGCTTCTGGCCTGGCCTCACTCATATTTATTTTTTACACTGCTGCTAGAATATTACACAATTCAAAATGTTCCTTATTTAAAATCATTCAATGATTTCCGTAGTTTTTACAATAAAATTCAAATTCCATAGCATTTTAGAACAGAAATCTCCTGGACTGGTCATGATCTCCTTCTACAGTTCATCTGCAAACAACCCAATATAATTATCTTACACTAGAAGTCACCAAATTCTAAACAGTGTCCTAAGAAGCACATCCTGAAGATATTAATAAAATTCTCATCAAATAACTCAATGAACATAGGGAAAGAAATTTTAACACAATAGTGGGCACTGGGGATATTGAAATAACGAACAGAGAAGGTAAAATTTTAAGTACTGGCCTCCTGCTTTTCACTATCAACATCTCAAGGAATTCAGTTTGGGAAACATAAGTGAAGGCTTTTGGGAAAACCTACAGTTCTGACACTATACTATACTCTCTTGCTACTCCACCTTTGACTAAGGTGCCATCCATTCATTCTGTCTTTCATTTGTTAATTCATTCTAAAATGAATTCACTCTAAATTAAACTAGTACAGGCTGTGTACATTCGGTGGGAGGACATGTTCTCGGTGACCCTAACTTTGTAAACTAATGATTAAAACAGTTCTCGTTACCCTACATATAGCTCTTCGGCTCTTCCCTTTGAACGTACAGTTAGTACTAGAGTTGATAGATATATGTGAAAGAGACTTAAATCTTTGGGCTATTCATGGCCAATTGGACCCAACTCTCAACAGAGTTGCAACACCTACTCGCCAGTTCATTGGACTACCAAGGACAAGGAATAAGGCAATATTGATGGACAACAATTAGCCCAAAGAATAGAGAGGGTCTGCAACTGAAACCAAGACAGTCCAATCCATCGGCCTGGTGAGATCGAAGCCCCCTCTCAATTAGAGGCACATTGGGCATTGCCATCCACAAATCCCCAAGATTGGGGAATGAATGATGGACTAGAGTAGACCTACTGCTATTCTACTAGAGACTTACCGTTATTCTACCAATGGAAGAACTTTTATCATTGATGTGGAGGCAGTGGCCACTGGAAGTTCAGAGGGGAGGGAGAAGGAAAAATAGGTGTAATATGGGGGCACTGGGGAAACTGCAATTGTCCTAAATGATGTGGCAATGACAGATACAGGCCCTTACATATCTTGTCATAATTTATAAAATTGTGCAGGAGCAAGTGAAAACTATAATGTAAAATATAATCCAAAGAACAGGAGTAAAACACAAATTCCTGCCACTAAATCCATATGAAAGAGAAATTGAGCATCTGAGGAAACTCACCATTCTAATCATGTGCCTAGATTTAAGCAAAATATTCTATGCCATACTAAGAAAGTGGAAGAAATGACCCAAGAAAAGGAATATATCCAAGTACCAGAAGAAACACAGGATTTCAGACAACTGATCAGTGACATGCACACAAATTTCCAAAATCAAATAAATGGGTGGAAGGACAATACGGCTAAAGAGTTAAAGGACATCAAGAAAACAATGAGTGAGCACAAAGAGGAAGTAGAAAAATTAAATAGAAAAGTAACAGAGCTCATGGTAACGAAAGACATGAAAGGGGTGATCAAAAACAATTTAGAGGTTAGCAGGTGTAGCTCAAGTGCTTAAGCACCTCTTTCCATGTTTGACATTCGAAGTTTCAGATCAATTCCCAGTACCTCCTAAAAAAAAACCAAACTATCCTTGGGGAGTGAATGTAACACAACCAGGTCTATGCCCTGGGTCCAATCTACAGTATCTCCTAAAATAAAACACACACAAAAAAAACACCAAAAAACATTAGAAGCATTCAACAGGAGACTCAAAATGATAGCAGAAAGAATAGGAGAAGACTGAACAGCTGAAACTGAAGAAAGAAAAAAAAGAGAGAAAAGAATTGAGGGAAAAATGAGCAAGGGCTCAGGGAATTAACTGATAACACAAAATCCAACAAACTTCATGTCATGGGAGTTCCACAAGGAGAAGAGAAGGGAAAGGCGGAAGAAACAGTATTTGAGGAAATAAGAGCGGAAAAGTTCCCAATTCTCACAAAAGAAATGAACTGTATGTCCAGGAGCATAGCGTACGCCAACGAGAATAAAAGCAAATAGACCTACGACAAATGCATACTACACAGAATGTTAAATGTCAAAGATAAAAAGAAAATTCTGAGATAAGCAATGGAGAACCAAACCATCATACACAAGGGACACCACTAAGACTTAATGCAGATTTCTGATCTGAAAACCCACAGCCAACATCATACTCAATGGGCAAAGTTTAAGAGCATTCCCTCTAAATCAGGAACAAGACAAGGATGCCCACTGTCACATAAGTCTCACTATTTGAGGATGACCATATTCTATATTTAGAAAACTCTCAAATGTCCTTCATAAACCTACTTGAGCTAATAATTTCAGCAAAGGGTCAAGATACAAACCAACAAGCAAAAATCAAAAATGTTTCTGTACACTACGACTAACCAACCTGAGGAAGAAATGAGAGGGAAAATTCCATTTAAAATAGCAAAAAAAAGTCTCAAATATCTAGGAATCAATTGAACCAAAGCAGTACAAGAACTATATGCAGAAAACTACAAAGCAAGCTAAAAGAAAGCAATGAAGACTTAAACAAATGGGAAGACATCCTATGTCCATGGATTGGAAGATTAAATGTCAAGAAGATGTCAATCCTACCCAAACTAATTTACGACATCCAATGCAATACCAATCAAAATTATAACAGCCTACTTTACAGAAATAGCAAAGGTAATTACCAAATTCACTTGGACAGGAGAGTATGCCAGACTAGCCAAAAGAATTCTAACAAAAGAAAAGCGATGTGGGAGGAATTTCACTGCCTGAACTTGAAACATATTACAAAGCTACACTGGGCAAAACAAGAGGATACTGGCATAAAGATAGACTCATTGATCACTGGAATAGAACTGAGAGTTTAGAAATAAACCCTCACCTCTATGGCTAACAGGTTTTTGACAAACCTATCAAAGCCACGCTAATAGAACAAAACAGTCTCTTCAACAAATGATTCTGGGAGACCTGAATATAAACAAATCAGTGAAAAAGGACCCCTATCTCACTCCCTATACAAGAATCAACTAAGAAGGGATTTTAGAGGAAACAACCAGCAAGACTGCAGCAGAGTACAGAGCTCCTAGAGTCAGCTCATGGTGCAGGGGAGTTAGGAATCACCAAGAGCTCTCTAAAGTACCTGCTTGGGGGCTCCAGGAGCCCAGAGGAGCATCCTGCAACATCCCTGAAAGAATGGAAGGAGGAGACTGTGGATCTGCACAGAGGATTCATGAGTAGAGCACTCGATGAGTGCTACACTGGCAGCACAAACCACCTCAGGAGCTATTCCCTAACTGCAATTGGAAACTCCATTTCCCAAAATTGGGGGAGGAAGACAGGGATGGGCACTAAATTCAGCTAATGATGGGTAAATTAAGCTGGCTGAAGTCTACTGCTATGAAGAGCGAAAGTTTGAACAACTCCAAGTCAGAAAGAAGCCAGTAGCCATCATTTTGACTATGTCTCCAGCTGTTGCCCGCTTCGGTCGGGGAACTGGGAGCAGACAGAGGTAGGGACGATGGAGCAAAGAACACTCAGTAACCACTCCAGAGGCGCTGGTTCTTGACCCAAGTCTGGTTTATTCAGGAAGTGCTACAGCTTTTATATGCTGTTAGCAGGCGTGTCTATAGCTGATTGGCTATGCTAATTCAGCGAGGCTGGTAGGCTCATTTGCTATTGTTCCTGGGGGGTGAGGCTAGTACAAAGGCAGACCCGCATGCTTTCACTTCAGGCTTCGACGCCATCTTTAGGGTGTTCCCCAAAGCATGTGCTTGCCAGAGAGTTTGGTCATCCGACAATGTGTCAAGAGGCTGCGCTAGTTACATGGGCTGCTTGCCTGGCTTAGCCTCACCAGCCTCAGTGGAAGCTGGGCTGAATGAAAATCCAGTTCTGGAACATTCCAGCTTCTTTCCATCCACATGGGATTGCAGCTCTAGGGTAAGCCTTAGCCCCACCTCTGTCAGGGAGGAAGCTGGAGGGCCTGTGCCAGTCTCTCCAGGATCTACAGGCCATGCCACAGAAGCCAGTGCTCATGCTACCTTGATGCCCAAGACTCCTCAGGAGTTATCCAGGGATCAGAGTCGAAAGCTCTATTCTCTTAAATCATGGGAGGAAGAGATGATTGGCCATCGACTTCAGCTATTGAGTAGTAAATTCAGCTCGCTAAAGTATAACCCTCAGAAAAGCTGAAATCTGACCTTGTCCAAGTCAAAGAGAGGCCAGTAGCCACAATTTGACTCCACCCCTGACATGAGGGAAAGCCAGGCTGACTGAAAATCACAGTGACAAAGGGACTGGCTTCTTTCCACCCAGAGAGGGGGGCAGCCCTAGCCTAGGCTGCAGCCTCATCTCTGGCTGGGAGGAAGATGGCAGGACTTGCACCAGCATCTCCAGCTAACTGCAGGAACATTCAGCTGGCACAGACTAAAGAGTCAGAACTGTTGTCATTCTGGACCGGCTCAGCATAGATTGCCACCCAAACCTGAAGCTGATTCCCCACCCCAGAAAGGGCATAAAGGGCTTGAAACTTCATCTGTTTCTCTGGATAATAATAGATTGTCTTCATCTGCACAACTTGTATTATTACACACAGATGTGGCTCTGTCCCTAGCCCTGGCAAAAGAGAAAGGTGGAAGAAGATTCACTGGTCCCTGGGGTAAGGCCAGCATCTTAAGCATTCAGAGCTACAGCACCAACTACATCCTCGGTTTCTACTGCACAAGCAAGGGAGAAAGGGGAAGGAAGCCTAAATAAAAGAGAAAAACTGCACCCAGAGTAAAAACATCTAAGCAGCCAGATGCCAGAACACCAGAAACAAACTACAATCCATACCATGAAACAGGAAGATATGGTCCCACTGAAAGAATAAGATGTGTCTCCAGATGACATAAAGGAGTTGAAACAATGAATGACAGATGTTCAAATAAATCTCCTTAATAAATTCAATGTGATGGATGAAGAGATTAAGGACACTAAGAACACTGGAAGAGCACAGAGAAGAATTAGAAAGCATACACAGAAAAACAACACATACTAAGAGAATGAACAGCTCAATAAATAAAATAAAAAACACACTGGAGTCAGATGAGAACAGAATTGAGGAGGCAGAGAAGAAGAATTGGTGAACGTGAACACATGGCCTCTAAAAGGGAACATACAAAAGAACAGTTGAAAAAAAGAATGGAAAAAACTCTTTACGATCTCAGGGAATTAAACAAAAGGAAAAGATATGCAACTATACATGTCATGGGTGTCCCAGATGGAGAAGAAAAGGGAAAAAGTATATTTGAAGAAATAATGCTAGAAAAATTTGCAACCTTATTGAAGGACACAGATATGAGACCAAGAAGCGTAACATACTCCCATGCAAGTAAATTTTAACAGACTAACTTCAAGACACATACTAATCAGAATGTCAAATGGCAAAGGCAAAGAGAAAATTCTTAGAGGAGCAAGAAAAAAGCAATGCATAACATATCAGGGATACTCATAAGAGTAATGCTGATTTCTCCTCAGAAACTATGGGGCAAGAAGGTAGTGATATGATACATTTAAAATACTCTAAAATAAAAACTGCCAGCCAGGAATCTTATATCCAGCAAGACTACCTTTCAAAAATGAAGGTGAGTTTAGAATATCCACAGATAAACAGAAACAGAGAGTTTATAACAAAGAGCCTTGTCTCGTAGGAAATACTGAAGGGTGTATAACAGGCTGAACAGAAAGGAGGGGCTTTATTTATTTGAAAGAGTAAGGGATCTTGAATAGCCAGAAACATCTTAAAAATGGAAAAGTGAAGTTGGAGGGCTCTCACTTCCATACTTTAAATCATATTACCTAGCTATAGTGGTTAAAAAAAAAACAAACAAAAAACAGTATGGTACTGATATAAAGAAAAACATATAGACTAATGCAACTGAATGGATGGTTCAGAAACAGACCCTCACATCTACGCTCAGGTGATTTTCGACAAGCCTGTCAAACACACTCAGCTTGGGAAGAACAGTCCACTTGAAAAACAGTGATGGGAGATCTGGATATCCATAGGCAAAAGAAGGAAAGAGACCCCGATCTCATACCTTATACAAACATTAATACAAAATGCATCAAAAAACTAAATAGAAAAGCAAGAACCATAAAGCTTCTAGAAGAAAATGTAGGATGGCATCTCCAAAACCTGGTGGTGTGTGGTGGATTCTAAAAGAAGATAAGAGAAGTGCTGAGGACTACTGATGCTTAATGTAGAAATTCTAATTAAGTTTACTGTAAAAGTGTGGAAATGTATAGAGTTGATGGTAACATATTGCAGTGAGTAACAGCTGGTTTATAAATGGCAATATGGATGCAAAGGGTAGTCTAGGGATGTAAATGTCAATTGAAAGGAAGCTAGGGAATAATCTAGACACTGAATAACAACATCAGAATGGCCAGTACCAAAAAGACAGAGAACTACAAGTGTTGGAGAGGATATGAACAGATAGGAACACTTCTTCACTGTTGGTGAGAATGCAGAATGGTACGGCCGCTGTGGAGAACTATTTGGCATCGACTAAAGAAGTTGATATACACTTGCCACATAATGCAGCAATACCACTACTAAGTATATATATATACCTAGATGTGTTGTGGGAAACTGGCTTACCTGTTTCTTATTGTAAATGTTACACCTGTTCTATTGTAGATGTTGCAGTTGTTAGATGTTGCAGTTATTCCCCAATAATGTAGATGATGTTGCAGTTCTGATAGCAAACAGCTGATCAGTAGTTTCCAATAAATAAGTGGAATCGAGGGTGGAGGCTCTCAGTTTCAGAAGCTGTGAGCCCCCTTTTCCCATCTTTATTTCCTCTCGTGTGTCTCTCTCTATCCTTTACTTCTGTAAGTTCTATGCAACCTTGCCTTCATGCTAGCTTATAGCTGAGCTGATGTCAGCACAGAACTGAGAGCAGTGACACGAACAGACATCTGCACACTGATGTTCATAGCGACATCATTCACAATTGCCAAAGCTGGAAACAACCCAGGTGTCCATCAACAGATGAATGGATGAACAGTTGTACAGTCACATGATGAAATGTTATGCAGTTGCAAGAAGAAATGAAGTCGTAACACACATGACAATGTGGATGAACCTGGAGGACATTATGTTGAACGAAGCATGCCAGACAAAAAATGACAAATATTGTCTGACTGTGTTACTATGAAACAAATATACTGTATAACATATTATATGATGTTTTAAAAAATTATGTTGCCAGTACATTTAAATGAGAAATGAATGTTTTTATTCAACTTTTTTTAGTTTTTAATTGTTTCATATTTTCAATTATTAAATGTGCAAAATAAAGCTAATTAATAAAAAAAGGACATAGAGGATAGTTTGAAGTGGAACCCAATGAACCAATCTGAAACATTTGAGAATCAAAATCAATAATGATGACCCATTGAATGTAACAGGTCATAAATAATTGGAAATTTTGTTGAGGAACACAACATTTCCGTAGTCTCAAAGTGACTCCCCACAAAATTCTTGTTAATTACAAAATGGAAAAGGGTAAGTTTACAACGGAGGAGCCCGGCAGACATGACTGCAGTGAAGTGAAGGAAGTAAACATAAGTGCTAATGAGGCAAGTTAAACCCTTTCTCCCTGACAGGATGCAATAAGAATATAGCATCACTTTCTGATATTCCTGCCAATGATGCATAAATTCTATCTAATATAAGGAAGAAATAGAGGGAAGCGGATGCTGCTCAAGTGATAAAGCTTCTGCCTACTTTATGGGAGACCTGGGTTCAATCCCTGGGGTCTCCTGGTGAAAAGGAAAAGATAAAGCATGCTTGTACAGCAAGCCAGAGCCCATGCAGGTACCCTTGTGGTGAGCCAGTACTTGCACGAGCACTCGCATGAGCACGCGCGTAGTGAGCAAGTGCCCCACGCAAGTGATTCACACAACAAGATGATGATGCATCACAACAGAGAAAATGGGAGAGTCGAGGTGAAGCGCACCAAAAACCAAGAACTGAGGTGGTGCAAAAAACAGGGAACCTCTCTCCCCATCACAGGTCTCCAAGATTAAACTCCGGTTAATTCTACAGGAGAGAAAATTAGAAGTTGGCAACACAGACAGTAAAATGGCGGGAGTTTTGCGGGGAGGGGGGCACAAATAAATATTAAAAAAAAAAAAAGAATATGAAATAGAGGGACATTCTACAAATAATTGGACTATACTTTCCAAGGTACCAAGGTCATGGACCACAGAAATACAGTGGAACATGAACAGTTTCAAAAAATCAAAAAATCACAAAAAATTCAAAAAATCTGATAAAAAAATTACAATAGATAATTCTGCACTACACCCTTTTACTAAGAAAGACATTATTGGAACAATTAATGAAATTTGACTGATAACAGAGAACTGGAGGTTAGTATTTTGACAATGATAATTTCCAAATGCTAACTATCTTACGGCCGTGTACAAGAATATCCTTATTTGTAGAAAATAAATATCTACAAATGACTCTCAAATGAGTCTGGATAAAATGAAGCTCCAGTACTATGCTTGCACCTTTTAGAAAAATTATACTTTCTTTCAAAATATGAAAAATTAAAAAGATATAAAAATTTAAAAACCATCACTTTTAAAATAATGACTACCATCATAAAAAAAAAAGGTACAGAATGGGAATGGGGTAGTTGCAGCTTTAATTCTATTCAAAAACCTCAGCAACTCTGCCTTTTACACAATTCTCTATTTCTAGTAATGAGCACATTGAAGCGGAAAAAGTGTACACCTCCTAGAGAAGATATATTTAGGGTAACAGTGAACAATGTTATCATAGTCTAAATGCAAGCATACCTGAAAGGAGACCAGAGATTTCAGCATATCATAAGATTCTCAACGGTTTTCTTAAAGAAATGTACTGGTCAAAGTTCTTGCCTTCAATGTGTCTTGCATCATTACAACTTGACCAGTTTGAAGCATTATTTGATTCATAAAGGATCTGCCGTTCTCTCAGAATATGGATTCATCACAAAAGAGAGGTAGGAGGTGGAGGTTTAAGGAAGTTAAGACACAATGTTGACAGCCAGGTGGAAAATCAGCCGATAAAAAACAGCTACAATTCGAAATCATTGGCAAAATACCCCTCCAGCAATCCAATTTAAATGAATGTTAAATACGGTATTAGAATTGATGTCCATGTAGTACAGAAGGATTTGCATTGAGTCCTATTAGGCCAGCAGGCTCTGGATAAATATTTATGGCCTGTATTTTAATATTCAAAATAAGACACCATACAGTTTTGAGCAGTAGAATATAGACTTCTAAGATGATGCTGGCTGCTAGGTGAAGAATGCGCTATAGGGAAGCATGAATGGAAGTTGAAAGGACATTTAGGGGGCTCTGAGAGTCTTTCAGGCGCTCAGTTCTTCTTTCCTTATCAAACTCAATCTACAACTATGTTACTACATTGCAAAGGGCAAGGTACCAACACTGGGAGGTGCCAACAAAAGAAGAAGAAAACTATTCATATGGGTCATTTAGTAAATCTAAGGAACTCTGATTGGTCTACTTTGAGTCACAAGCCCATCCCTGAGCAACTCATGTAAACAAACTGACAACTCATCTACTTTGGGTCATGAGCTAACTCTCTACATCAAACTGGGGAGAAGAGATGGCCAATCACAGTAACAGAAAGGCCTCCCAAACTCTGAAAGAGTTAAAAGAAACTATCCTCCAAAAGAATAAGCACTATGCCACGTCACATGGAGTGGGGTCAGCTGGTGGCTTAATATAAGTGTAGTTGATAAAATACAACACAATATTTGCCCTAGCACAAAAAAAAACGCTCCTTTTTTTTTGCACACAGTTCACAACTCACCCAGTATCCATGATCGCTGTCTGTGTCCCCACCATAACCTGCATCCCCACTTTCATTCTTAGCAATACCCCACAATCCACTTCACACCAAATTCAGGGCCAATCCCCACCCAGCTCTCCTAACTTGGAGGCATCTGTCACTCTCACCCAAGGCTGAGGCTGGGGTCTCAAATGAGACTCAACTGGAAGATCATTTCTCTCCTATTTCGGCTGAGGGTCTATGTCCCTTTCTATTTTTCAGGTCCTCCCTCTGTTTTTGCCATGTGGGCCTCAGCAGGGCAGTTCATACATGACAGCTTGTTTCCCAGAAAAAGCGATACAGTGAGAGAAACAAAAAGACAGTGATAGAAAGACAGATACATAATACATAAATATATACACACAAACACTAAGAAAGGTCAAATACACTAAGAAAGATCAAATGAGACAAAAAGCAAGACAGAAGGCAGAGATGGTTTGTTTATATATCTTGGAAGTGAAATTATACTTCTTTATCCATATTTTATCAAAGAGAAGAGAGTCACTAATTCCAGACAAGTATGGGTATACCAGGAGGCAGAGATAGTTGGAAGCCATTTACAGGCTCTCCAACACATGCTACAATGAGACACTTAATCTGAATGTCAATATCATGGGTAGTAACTGAAGCGTTTTAGGCCCAGGAGGATGGTATCTGATTTTCTCTGAATGTGAAGGCCGTCATGGTGTGGATGGGAGATGAAGGCAAGCAGGGAAGTTACTTTCCCAAGATCACATCAACAAGAACCAGCACTGTATGGGGTTGAATGCCTACTATCTTCCTACTATCTTCCATTCTCTCTTGTAATTCTTTCATCTCTGACTGCATGTATTAGGTACCTGTGACACCATCACACAAGTGTTAAAGAGGCTATGCATATACATCGGCTAAAGTTCCCAGGAATTACAAGCTAGAATGATCCTCATGTTCAGATAGGAAGACAGGGAAGGCTAAAGAAGCAGAATGACCTTTGGAAAGTCACAGAAATAGGAAAGGAAGGAGAAATGTTTGAATCCAGCCCTCCCTCCTCAATACTGGAGGTCTTGAATTTCCCAGCCCTTCCCAGGGTCAGCAAGGTTAACATGTTGCTGTAACTGTACACTTAAATAGATGACATGGAAGAGGACAGTGATTAGTCACCACCCAGAGGGGTCTTAAGGGAGGTTTTATACACACTGGAGCACAGGTAAAGAGACCCAAGGATGTGAACACACTTCCTTGGAGATATAACCAAAAAGAACTTGGAACCCTGTAACCAGATATTAATATTGTAGGAAGTCCACTACTCCGCTGAATTGAGTAAAAACACTTGAGAGATTATGATGTTTTCTTGTTTGCCTACTTTACAGGGCTTTCCCCAAAGAAAAACCTGACATGAGAGTCTTTTCCAAAGCTTCAGGCATTGGATAACCACTCAATGCAGAAACATCAGGCCATTTAGGAGACACGCAAACATGAAACACGACACAAGGAAGGAATGAAGACAAGGTGAACACTTGGGTTCCTGTCTAGACAGGTTCACGGCAATTCCCAGGCCCAGTATGTGTGTGTGGATGGGAGGGACATGAGGGGTGAGTGGTCAGGACCTGGGCATAAGCAGGTCCTTGATGGGATGGAACCCTGCTGAACTTAAAATATTCACACACAGATCATGACTGGCAGGGAGGGAAGGGAAGTGGTGAGATGACAATCTTCTACCCAGATGGTAATCAACACCGCTCATCTCCTTCCCTCATGGGTTGGAATTCTGCACAGAGAGGGTGTTTTTCTAATCTGAACATCACATGGGATCTCCCTGGGCAGTGACGACCAGGCAGGGCCTTGATGCCTTCTGCCCTGGCTGCTGGGCACACTCTTTGCAGACCTCCACCCACAAAACTGGCAAAGATCTGGACAAGACAGTCAATTAGACCACTCTCCCAGGCAAGGGGCAGACGCACCATGCTGATAACAAGCTCAGTATGACAGGGGTGAACAGGTGCAGAGCAGTCTCTATACACACTGTCTGAAAAAGGAAAAGAGGATGTCCCAGACCCCAGCCTGGCAACACCCAAGGCTCCTCCCCAGACATTTCCTGAATAGTGGTCCAGGGACCCACTCCCAATGATATAAGCTGACATACCACCACTGACCAGCCCCTGCCTCGTTCCTGTGCAGCCACTTTTCATATATTTGCAGTATTCTAAAAAAGAGGTTTTTATATTGCTTTTACTTCATGTTGAACCGTGAATGTCATAGCATTTTGTGATTGATTTAACCCTAATTATCATTTGAAAGTTTATTTATTTTATTTAAAATATTCAGGAGACTGGTTTAAAAAACGCTTAAAAATGGAGTATGTTTTACAATAGAAAACAATAAAAACTGGCTTTATATAGTTGCTGTGCATGAAAACAGACTAGAATTATGGGCAAGACCTGGCAGGTGGTGGTGCCTTCCTTTTTGTTTTAATATAACATCTTTATTTGGATAAAAAACAGAATTGCACACTTTCAAAGGCTTGTGTTCAACATTTTCATAACCAAACCTGAGGTATTCCGTGCAGCACTCTCCTTCGCGGTCTTTCCACAACTTCTTAAATATTACAAATCATCATCCTTAGGACTGCTTTTACCAAATAAAGATGAGGGAACAATATGAAATCCTTCCTCTGTAACTTGCCATCCTCAGGGCACTTTACTGTCCCATCGAGGCCAGATAACTGGGCTGCAGAGCATAGGGAGAGGGAAGCCTCTTAGCCCAGAGACTCATCCCCTCACTGCTGGTGGAACATGATGGGATTCTTTTCGGTTGTATTTCAATAGGGCTGCAAGGAAGATCTTATGTGTCCCTTCGTATTATGATGCTCTTCTCAAAGGAGTCTAGACCTACAGAAATGGGGTTGCTGGGTTGAAGAACTTGCGGTTTTAAAACTTTGGTAACTACAGCCAGATAACATGGAAAAGGGGCCATTTCAGTTAAGTTACCAATGGCACTCTATGAATGAGGAGGCTACCCCACATCCCAAACGTGGATGTATCAATTCTTTTAACTTATAAAAATCTGGACCAGCCAAACAAATAGAAACACATTTAAACTAGAGTTCATCGAAACTTTAAGATCCAAAAATCTTTTCACTAATGGGGATACTGAGGCCCAGAGATGGGGATGCTAGAGCAGAGAAGAAACCAGGACCTGAACTCAGGACACCAAATTATCACCATGAACCAGAAGGATGCAGTACCACTTAATTTTTAAGGCTCTAAGGAACACTAGAGATCACTGAGTTCAAACTCCTCCATTTTCAGGTGAAGAGACTCAGGATTTAATTCTCTGCACTGTCTACAGTGTAAAATTTTAGTTTGGTTTCCATAGGATTTGGAACATCTAAAACTGTAGATGTTGGCTGTTTAGGCAGAGAGTGAGTGAGGTCTCTTTGACCTTTCTAGGCAGGACCATACTTCCCATGGGCAGATGGAAACTCTTAGGCAGGAGAATAAGCACACCCAGGGATGTAGACACAGGCAAATCTATTGCTGTGTGCCCCTGTCCTGCTACCAGCAAGAGAGGGGTGGCGTCCGGGTACTTTTGAATCCTCTCTCTATTTGATATAGGCCAAGGTCAGAGGCCGACAGACCAGAGGGCATGAGCTGGTCAACTTTGCCTGCCATCACTCAACGCCTCTTTAATGCACAGTACAATTTAACTGTATGTTCATGAAAAGGACAAAGTTAGAAAGCCCTCTTTTGGACAACCTTGCTGATCTGCCCCTCCCCCTGCCCAACTGACACCAGCTCCTGGTTGCCAGGCATTTGTTTTCTTTTGAGACGGAACCCTCCACAGGATTCCGCACCGTCAGTTGTGGCTAAGAGGATACTGGCACTCACAGGCAGAGCTGTGCTGACCTCTGAGCCATGCAGGGCCTGCTGATAGCCACCAAAGACTGTTTCCAGCTGCTATTGGAGCAGCTTGGTGGCACTCTGCTGATGTTTTCTCAAAGCCTGAGACAACTTCTAGTGCTCCTTGGGTTTCCTGGCATCTTCCTGTTATGTACAGTCACAGTTATGCTGATAGTGAAGTGCCTTCATACTGTAAGGAGGCATAATGAGCTAGTCAGAAATATTCTTGCTGCTAGAAAAACTTCATCAAGTCTGTGAGAAAACCACGCTCACGACAACAGCCAATGGAGCCGTTAAATCTTCTGTGGTAGGGGCTGAGCCTAAGACATTACTGACTCTGTGTCTGTCAGCAGTCAATCAACACCTAAACAACTCTTCACTTGAGGATAATATGGACGACCACCTTGAAAGTGAACAGCAAAGTAGGAGGCCTCAACTTTTATCTCATGGAATGATAATGGCTCGCCTTCAAGAACAGATTCAGTCACTCAAGACAGCAGCACAATCCCTTCAATCCTTTATGATGGATGTGAAAAAGACCTTAGAAGCTTCTCAGGTGAATGGTGAACAATTTCAACAGAAAAGGAGCTATGGTGTGAAGGAAAACATTCACCTTCAGGAAAACCTACCAATCATGGCCCAGAATATGGAGGGATGGAAGGAAAGGGAGCAAGAAATGAGGGAACAGATACAAGTAGTAGATGACTCCAAAGGAAACAGGAAAGAGGCTCTGCAGGAAAAAGACATACACATCGAATCTCACTCTGAAACCTTGCTGAAGATGACAGTTATCCCTGACCATGGAAGAGCAACTTACGCTGGTGATGATAATATGGAATTAGAAAAAAAGAGAGAATCAGAAAATGGAGAACACCCAGTCTATCCACCAGCAATTGATTGGAACAAACTTAATGATGTTGTGAACTTGAATGTTTCCTCTAAAAGGCTGGAAAGAGAAGAAGTGAAAGCATTCAACAAAGTATGTGAAGAAGCTGGAAGGATTGAAGAGATGACCGGGCACATAAAAAGTCTGCGGAATCAGCAAACATCTTTGTACGCAGAAAATTCACACCTGGAAAAGAAGATCGAAAAGATTCAGATGAAACTTCAAATACTTTCTGAGGTTCAGCAAAAACATGTGCTCCAGCTTGAGAGATGTGCAATGGAGGAGGGATCGTACCACAGAGAAACAGAGAAGAAACTTCGTGACATATAGGGACAGATGAACTTCATGAACCAGAAGCGAAACCTGTATAAGAAGATGGCTGAAAACATGGAGAAAGAAATGGACCGCACCAATTCCTTCTTTCACAACCAGATTATGTTCTACGAGAAGCTAGCTCAGGAAAGGGGACTGAAAGCTCTGTCCACTGAGAGAAAGCTCAAGGAGCTAAGAAATGAAAACCATTCCCTCAAGGAAATACTGGCAAGAATACAGCTGAAGCCCCAGGTTTTCCCAAGTCGCCCTCTGGCACCTGAAGTTCAAACTGCAACCTTCAGCCTCAAGGTTTGATTCCATTTTCAAAGCTGCTGATTCTGCCCATCCTCAACTACAGGAAAGTTTCTGCCTGGGGTTTTGCTCTTTAAAGGTAGTTTTGATGGATCTCTTGTACAGCAACTGTGGCCATTTAATGGATGGACTTATTGAACTTTGATATTACTATGATTTCTAGGGTAGTACTTTACAAATGTATATTTCTTTAGTATAGGTTATGGAATAATTGCATTTCCATGCATGTTGTAAAGTAAGATGATTAAATATTGTGTTTGAATTCAAAAAAGTCAAGCAGTTGGTTTCTTTATGATAAATATAAATGTATTTCTTAGAAAACAAGGAAAAAAAAGAGCAAAAAAATAAAAGAATTCCTTCTCTCATTCTTCAAACTATACAGAATGCCTGAAAGATTCCTTCTGAATGTATCTAACAGGTGTGCTTCAAATATGATACCCTTTATAAATGATCTTTTATTTTCACGTAAATTTTACTTTAAAGGAATTGTAGTTCACAGAAATGTACAAGGAAAGGAGAGGACATTCACATATACGCCATCCTTTTCTGCTTTTATATTTTCCCCTTTCAATAACATCTTAAATTAATAATGGACATTTGTTTTAATTACTGTACAAATATTGAAGCTTTCCTACTATCCGAGGCCTATGATTTACCCTTTGCATTCTACAATTTATAGATCTTGACAAAATATAAAATGCCCTCTGTCTGTCATTGCCCAGAAGGGGTAAAGCAGTCCCCCAGGTCAAGGAACAGTAGAACATGGGGAAGAGTGACTGGGGTTGTAACTGGAGACTAAGGGCTAAGGCAGATCACATGGGGCCTTGGTTGGACTGAATAAGTTTGGATTTTATCGCAGAATTTCTACCTGTAAAGTGGGCTGGGAGATAAGAGTATTATGGGGTGGGAGAAGGGCAAAAGCATCAGGAGGAGCCTGGGGAAACGTAGTTGTGTTGGAATCAGCGGGAATTTCTGGTGGAGATGCAGATTCCGGCTACATTCTCAGGGGCATCATTTTGTTCCACTTTTATGATCTGTCAACAGTACAGCATTCCTAATTACAAAACTCAGGAATATATGAACAACATAAATAATGGGAGAAACACCTATGTATGTCTAGCCTACTGTGGTAGGGAATACACAAACATATAAGAAGTGAACTCTAAGCCATTTACTAAGGCTGTCCTAAATACTGAATATTAGGGAAATATACCAAAAGGTGGAAAACTGATTAGAGGAAAAGGTACAGGGAAGCAAATTTGGCTCAACTGATAGAGTCCACCTACCACATAGGAGTTCCAAGGTTCAATCCCAGGGCCTCCTGACCCCTATGGTGAGCTGGACCATGCGCAGTGCAGACGCGGACAAGGAGCGCCATGCCATGCAGGGAGTACCCCATATACGGGAGCCACATGCACAAGGAGTGCATCCCGTCTGACAAAAGCACAGCCTGATCAGGACTGGTACCAGAAACACGAAGAGCTGAAAGTGAAAGGTTGAAAAACTCTAGGCAAATAGTAACCAGAAAGAGCAGGGGTTGTTATAATAATATCAGACAAAACAACCTTAAATGCAAAAAAAAAAGTTGTAAGAGATACAGAAGGCCACTATATATTAATAAAAGGGACAATCCACTAAGAAGATACAAGTCATAAATATCTACACAGCAAACCAGGTTGTACCAAAATACATGATACAAACTTTAGCAAATCTGAAGGGAGAAACAGACATCTCTAAAATAATCGTTGGAGATTTCAACACACTGCTCACATCTCAGGCAGAACATTTATACAGAACATCAACAAGGGAACAGAGAACATGAACGAAATCACAGACAAGTTAGACCCAACAGACATATAGAAAACACTGCACCCAAACTCAGAGGATCATACATTCTCCTCCAAAGTGTGGAAGGTAAACAAGCAAAGGCAGTCTTACAGGGAAATTTATACCCCTAAAGACTTTTATTTCAAAAGAAGAAAGACCTAAACTCAAACAATTCAACTGAACTATAGAAACTAGAAAAACAACAGCAAACCTATCTTAAAGCAAGGAGAAGGAAAGAAATAAAGATTACAGCAGAAATAAATGAACCTGAGACCAAAAAAAAAGGAGAAAATCAGCAAAACCTAAAGACATTCTTTAAGATCAATAAAAGTGACAGATCCCCAGTACACAAACAAAAGAGAGAGAGAGAAGTGATGCAAAAATACAATCCGGGGAAGCAGACGTGGCTCAAGTGATTGGGAGCCTGCCTACCATAGGGGAGGCCCCAGGTTCGACCCCTAAGGCCTCCTGCTGAAGTCAAGCTAGCCCACCCAGTGAAGAGCTCATGGCCCACACCACAAACAGTGCCACCAAGAGTTCATGCCACCGAGAGCTGGCACAGCAAGATGACAGAACAAAGGGAGACCCAGAGGAGAGGCAGTGAGAGATACAGCAGACTGGGGAGATGAGGTGCTTCAAGCAACTGAGTGCCTCTCTCCCACACTGCAGGTCTTGGGATCAGTTTCCCTGTGCATCCTGAAGAGAAACTCAAGAAGAAAAGACAAGCAAACACTGAAAGAACACACAGCGAATGGACATAGAGAGCAGACAGCAAGTGCCAACAACAACAGCAACAACAAAATCACAATCACAAATGAAACAATAGGTTATGGCTGGGTCCAAAGAAATGAAAGGGACCATAACAGGAGATTATGAGAAACTGTATGCCAACAAATTAGACAACCTAGATGAAATGGACAAATTCCTTGAAATGCATACCCTATAATACCAATACTGGGTTTATACCCAGAAAAAGGGAGAGCAGAGGGACAAAGAGACACCTGCACATCTACATTCATAGCAGTGTTCTTCACAATTGCCAAAACTTGGAAACAACCTAGGTGTCCATCAACTGATGGACATCATCAACTGATGATTGGATGAACAAACTGTAGTGCATTCACGTGATGCAATGGTGTGCGCCTTTAAACATCAACTGAAGTCATGAAGCATATGACAACATGGAGGAACCTGGAGGACATCATGTTGAGTGAAGCAAGCCAGACACAAAGGACAAAGGCTATATGACTGCAAGATTATGAACCACTATGAAGTGAATATATTGTATAACATATTGTATGACTGCATTTATATAAAAGGAAAACATCAATCAATTTATATAGATGAAACTTAAGTAGTGGTTATGTAAGGGTAGGGAAGGGAGCCTAAGGGGTGTGGAGTTTTTCCTCTTTGGAGTAATGAAATACACCTAAACTTTTGGGGGATGATAAATGAACAACATTAGGATTATACTAAAAATCCCCATTTACACCCTTTAGATAGATTGTATTGAATTTGAGTAGATTTCAATGAAACTAATTAATTAATAAATAATAAAGAATAACCATAATTGGTAACTAGGTACAGCATGAGACACAAAGAATGAGAGGTGAAGAATTTTCTTGTTTTCCTGTTTTTTCATTATTATCATTATTATTGATATAATGAAAATGATCAAAAAAGCTTGAAGTGATGAATGCACAACTATGTGATTATACCAAATGCCACAGCAGGATGACCATGGTGAATTGGTAGTTGTGGTGGTATCAGCAGGAATTTGGGGTGGACATGGAGATTCAGGCTACATTCTGAAGGGCATCAGTATGTTCCACTTTTATGATCTGTAAACAATAAAGCATTCCTAATTATAAAACTCAGGAACAACTGTATGAAATAAATAATTGCAGGAACACTTATGTATGTCTAGCCTACTACGGTAGGGAATACACAAACCGATAAGAAGAGAACTCTAAGCCATTTACTAAGTCTGTCCGAAATACTGAATCTGGTGGACAAGAGACTAGAGAAACAAGGACCGCCAGGCCTAATGCAGTGCACCTTGACGATGTCACCTCTGCTGCAGCCTCAGTAAACTTCTCAGTCCCTTGGGTGGTCACACTCCCCTCTCTAGCTTTCACTTGGCACATAAGCCTATGCTCCTCTCTAGTTAATTCTCACCCAACAGCAAGAGAAGAGTTTCCCAAAGGACCCGACTACTCTAAGTACTGCCCTCCTTTTGCTCTCTTCCCACGACTCAGCCTCTTAGAAACAATCCCATGCAGGCCCTCGGCCCAGTTATTCCTCTCTACTTCATCGTCTGTGTTTTCCAACTTGCTGAATACTTGGGAATGACTCCACTCAAACCACTCTCCAAAGGGTATTTCCCAATGATCTCCAAAATCTCATAGCAAAAAGCCCCTTTCCTCCCTCATTCTTGATCTTTCCTTCCTGATATTGCAGCACTGTTTAGAGGTTTCATTCTATTCTTCTTCTTCCACCATCTTTCTTTGCCCATATTCTCCTAGTGGTTTTCCCTCCTGGTTCTCATTTTTACATCTCAGGGTCTCCTCTTCTGTTGACCCTTTAAATGCTAATTTTCCCCACATTTCAGTCTTCTTCCCACTTCTCTTTCCAGGCAACATATTCTGTTTCAGTGACCACATCCAAATCTATGGTTTCAAATGAATCAATATACCAGGGACTCTCAGCTGTTCACATTTAGCCGAGATCTCTCTCCTGAGAACCACATATAAATTTCTCTGTGGACACTTACAGGTACCTCAAATTAAAGCTGTTGCCCCACAGCTCTGCTCTTTTGTTCCTGCATGTGCTGCTGGCCTACCAACGGCTCAATCTGCCTGGATCAGAGCTGGAGCAGTTTGTCCAGCTTCTCCTTAAACAGCACGAGCAAGCACAGACCATTCAGGCAGAGGCGGAGGGTGAGCAGTAGTGGGGTGGGTGCCGCTGGGCAGGTGATGGGGGAAACTGGGGGCAAGGACATAGGGAAGAGCCTCAGAGGCTTGTGTTTGGCCAAGAGCAAAGATAGAAGTGACCTCAGACCACACATCTAGTGGACGAAAGTCTGGGAGGGTGTCTGGGTTTGGGTGCTTGGGCTTAGGCTTCTCAAAGGATATTTTGCTGCTTTGAAAGGCAATGGGGAGGAAGCGGACTTGGCCCAGTGGTTAGGGCGTCCATCTACCACATGGGAGGGTCCACAGTTCAAACCCCGGACCTCCTTGACCTGTGTGAAGCTGACCCACGAGCAGTGCTCATGTGCACAAGGAGTGCCGTGCCACGCAGGGGTGTCCCCGTGTAGGGGAGCCCCACGTGTAAGGAGTGTGTTCCATAAGGAGAGCTGACCAGCGTGAAAGAAAGTGCAGCCTGCCCAGGAATGGTGCTGCACACATGGAAAGCTGACACAACAAGATGACACAACAAAAAGAAACACAGATTCCCAAGCCACTGATAACAAAAGCAGACAAAGAAGAACACACAGCAAATAGACACAGAGAATGGACAACTGGGGTGCGGGGAAGGGGATATAAATAAATAAATAAAAATTAAAAATTAAGAAAAGAAAGCAATGGGGTAGAAGTCGTGTGGGTGAACATTTCTCCTTTTGCAGCTTTAGCACCAGTTCCAGAGGAAGTCCTACAAGCAGACCTTGAGCCAGACTTCCCTGCAGTAACTCCTCTGCCACCAGCTCCAGCTTCAGATGTGGCTTCTGGGTTGGAGGTAGCTCAAATTTGAGAGGCATCTCTAGAGTCAATTATAGTGCTTGCTCTAGCAGCTGCTGAAGAGCTAGAGAGTGCAGGAGTCTCTCCCATTCCCAAATCAAGCCCACACTTGAGAACGGAGTTGTGAACCCTCTTCCAGTGGGTCAGGAGGACCCCAGCAATGATTCATTGAAGCTCAATCTAAGGCCCTGCAAGTACAATGGGCCAATGCTTCCTGGGCTTTAGGACAGAAGAGACAGGAATTAGTGAGGAGGAGGATTTGGGGGAGAGGTGTAAGTGTGATTAACTTCTGTATGAAAGGCAAAAGAACCTAAATATGTGGGTAGGGATACTATTTTGTTTTGTAAAGAGCAAGTTCTTTTATTTTATTTATCCCCCATCCCCTGTAGTCTGTCTGCTTGCATTCTTGGCGGCACCAGGAATCTGTGTCTTTTTGTTGCTTAGCCAGCTCTTTGTGTGTTGCGCCCCTTCTGGGTGGGCTGTGCTTTTTTCACGTGGGGGCAGCTCTCCTTACATGGTGCACTCTTTACATGGGCAGCTCCCCTACACGAGGGACACACCTACATGGCATGGCACTGCTTGCATGTGGGAGAACTGCACATGGGCCAGCTCACCACACAGGCCAAGAGGCCCTGGGTTCGAACCCTGGATCTCCTATATAGTAAGTGGACACTCTGTCAGTTGAGACATATCCAGTTACCAGAGCAAGTTCTTGACAAGAATATTATACTAAATTTCTATTTCTATGATAGCCTGAAATTGCGGTTTTCTTCCTCATTTCCTGTGTTAATTAAAATGAGATACTGACTTATTCTTTCCTCCTTAAATTAAAATGTCTTGTGGGTCATCAAGTTTTTGACCTGTGAAAAGTTCTCAGGGTCATCCATCCCTCTCTGGTTTGCTGAAATACACAAGTACCCATGTTGCAAGCAGATGTGCATTTCAGTATCACTAAAGTGGGTGAGGAGCAGAGACATCCCATAAGAACTCCTAGGATGAGGACTGAAGGGGCATTCAGAGGGCACAGCAAAAACCTCTCAAATGGGGTGTCTTTAAAAACCACATTTTTAAGGACCACTTCCTGACACCTTTTGGAGAAAGAGGGAATATTTTCTGGTTCTCATGTTAACATTTATTTTCACCTCTGATTAGGAAATTGTACTTTTCAAGCTGAACTCTAGAATTCCAGGACTGAGGGGAAATGCAAAAAGATCAAAACCTACGATGTGGAAGGGAAAAGGAAAAAGGAAGAATGCTAACAAGCTAAGAGCAGGCAGGACTGTGCCTCCTCAGTCCCCATCAACAGAGCGACTTGGTCAAGCAGTTACCTTAGATTGTATCCTCCTGACATCCCGGGTCCTGAGCTCAGTAATTATTACCTGGTTGGTCTTTATCCAGGGCAGACATTTGTGATGCAGCTTTAAGGCTACAGCTGGGCCTCCTGTCATAAGCATTACTCTCTTTATGAACTGGTATTTAACTAGTGTGGGTATAGGGAATGGGGAGTCATGCTTTAATTGGTAGCGTTTCTCTATGGACTAATGGACAAGTTTGGTAGTGGATGGCAGTGACAACATCATGAATATGAATAATATCACTGGGTAGCAGACTTGGCCCAGTGGTTAGGACATCCGTCTACCACATGGGGGGTCTGCGGTTCAAACCCCGGGCCACCTTGACCCGTGTGCAGCTGGCCCATGCGCAGTGCTGATGCATGCAAGGAGTACCCTGGCACGCAGCGGTGTCCCCCATGTAGGGGAGACCCACACACAAGGAGTGTGCCCCGTAAGGAGAGCCCCAGTATGAAAGAAAATGCAGCCTGCCCAGGAATGGAGCCCCACACACGGAGAGCTGACACAACAAGATGACTGCAGCAAAAAGAAACAGAGATTCCCATGCCTCTGACAACAACAGAAGGGGACAAAGAAACAAGACTCAGCAAATAGAAAGAACAGACAACGGGGGGGGCATAGGGGGGTAGGGGAGATAAATAAATAACTAAAAATAAAATAAAATACCATCACTGAATTGCGTATTTGAAAGTAAGCAAAGGGAAAATTTTAGATACATAACTAGAATAAAACATGCAAACATAGAAATATACAACACAGAGAACCCTAAAGTTAACTATGGCATACCCTGAAGATTATAATTCTAATAATACTATGTCATCAGTTATAACAAAAATACTGAATTAAGAGCAAGAGGTAATAATAGGGAAAACTGCCAGTGAAAGGGCTACATGGAACTCTGTAATTTATTCTTGATTACCATGAAACTACATTTCTAATAAAAAATGTTAGGAAATAAAATATATTTAAAAAGCAACCCAATAAGCAATGTTAATTCAGCAAAGAAAAGACTGCTATGAACATGCCAATTGCTGCACAAAACCATTTATAAACATCCAATACCTTTTCATGATAAAATATAAAAAACAAACAAGCCAACAAAAGTAAGACTAAATAGGTAGCATCATACTCAGTAGTGCAAGACTGGAAGCCTCCCATGACAGGATCAGGGCAAATCGAAGATGCTGTTTTTGCCACTGCTCTTCATCACTGTCCAGGATGTCCCAACGTGAAACAAGAAAAACAAGGAAGAGGCATCCAAATTTCAAAGAAAGAATGAAAACTATCTATATTTAGAAATGACATGATTTATATAGAAGAAACCCTCTAGAATTCACAAAATACTGTAACAGCTAATAAACAATGCCAGAAAGTTGCACAAAAGCCTAATTGTATTTCTATAACATAGCAACAAACAATCTGAAAAGAAAATTAAAGCAATTTCTTTTACAACAGCAACAAAAAAAATATTTAGAAAGAAATTTAACCAAGGAAATGAAGGATTTGTTACCTGAAAACCACAAGCCATTGACGGGATTCAGTCAAGGAGGGCGACCTGGGGAGGACGTTTCAGGAGGCTGACATGAGCGGAGACTCAGGACTGAAGCGTTTCGCTCACTGTGGACAGGGCGCGAGTTGTCCCACGGCTCCTGGGTCTTCCTGCGTCGTTACCACCCCACGAAGCCCACGTCCTCAAGGGACACAGCAACAAAAAAACAGCAACAAAAAAAATATTTAGAAAGAAATTTAACCAAGGAAATGAAGGATTTGTTACCTGAAAACCACAAGCCATTGACGGGATTCATTCAAGGAGGGCGACCTGGGGAGGACGTTTCAGGAGGCTGACATGAGCAGAGACTCAGGACTGAAGCGTTTCGCTCACTGTGGACAGGGCGCGAGTTGTCCCACGGCTCCTGGGTCTTCCTGCGTCGTTACCACCCCACGAAGCCCACGTCCTCAAGGGACACAGCGACAGTCTTGGGGCCTAAAGGGGAGGTCTTCTACACTTGCTCTGACGTTCAGATGGGCCCAAAAAGACGAGTCAGGCGCTCTCTCATGGCAGCCAGGGCAGCCAAGGAAACTTGGAGGTCCAGTTCCGCTGAGGACTGGCGCCTCCTTCAGGCCACAATTAGAAACACCGAAATTAAATGTTCAAATTATTTAGGGTCGTAATTCTGCAAGTTCAAAGGAAATGGAACTGTCAAATGTCTTGATGTGAATCTCTGCAGACAATTAGAAGAAAATTACAAGGTAAGTATACACAGCTCAATGGGTTTCCCCTTCCTTGCAAGTAAAAATGAAATAAACGCATGCAAATGCATTTATAATAGTAAACACAGGTAATAAATTCCTTTGGTCAAACCTAAGAAAATATGTAACTATCTTTATCTCATAAACTAGGAAAAACCTGAAAAAAAGTTTAACAAGTTCAATCAATGAAAACATATTCCTTACTCATGGTATGTGGATTCAATATTTTTAAGATCTTATACAAAATCCCAGAAATATATTTTGTAGAGACTTTTGAACAGTTTCTACTCCTAGAATAGCATGCAAACCACTTAAGAAGAACAAAATTGAAGAGCCCACACTGACTGCTCCCAATCCTGATTATAAATCTACATTAATTAACAGTGACTTTAGTAAACAGAAAAATGGAAAAAGAACAATAGAGTCCGTATATAGACCCATGGAAATATACTCAAGTGAACATAACCGTTGGAACAAATGCAACTGGAACAATTGGATGGACACATAGAAAAAAACAAATAATCAAAGACATAAACTTTACCTCATACACAGAAACTCACCCAAAAGAATTTCTCCGTGTGGCAGTTTGGTATTATTTATGAATTCCAAACAGATAGGTTGATTATGTTTGCAAACTGGTCTACTGCTCTGGGTGTGATACCCATTGATTATATTAAAGCAAAATAGATTACATTTACTTCATTAAATTAAGATTAGGACATTGATTCAACTGTTAGGTCATCATCAGGATTGAGTCCCTGCTCCCTTGGTGGGCCATAAAAATGGACACTCACTAAAGAAAACACACAGGAGAAGATACACAGAGGAAAAGAGAGAGTTCCATAGACAGGGAAGTGGAGAGAACTTTCCCGCTGGGGCCCCGAGACACATGAGCCATTTCTCTGATAGTTTCCACTTGAAGAGAACAGAACAGCTGAGCCCCAGGCCAGCTTACAGCTGAGATCAGAAGAAACTGGGCCCACAGAGCCTTAAGAGGAAAGAGGAAGGCTGAACCCTCCCAGACTTCACCTGCCATCTTGCTTCAACACATGGCAACTGACCCTGGGTGAAGAAGTAACCTTGAGTTGTACTCTTTAGGGCCATGTAACTCTAAATTTTTACCCCAAATAAATACTCTTTCGAAAAGCCAACCGATTTCTGATCTTTGCATCAGACCCCTTTGGTGGACCAGTACACTAGGCTTATGTTTAAGATGCAATACAATAAAAATTTCAAAAACAAAAAGAAGCAGAAATCTGCATGACCTGACATTCGCTGAGGAATTTTATAAGCAACATCTGAAGAAAGAGTCGTGAAAGGAAAAAACAGTAATGGACTTTTTTTTTTTTTAACTAAAAATTCTCCTCTGTTGGAAACACTGTTAACTGAATGAAAAGACCTCAAGACTGCACTGGCACAAAGTTTTATAAAATACATCAAAAAAGCACTTGGGAAGTGGACCTGGCTCAACTGATAGAGCATCCACCCTCCATATGGAGAGTCTAGGGTTTGATACACAGGGCCTCCTGACCTGTGTGGTAAGCCTGCCCACACACAGTGCTGACACATGCAAGGAGTGCTGTGCCATGCAGGGGTGTCCCCAGTGTAGGGGAGGCTCATACGCAAGGAGTGCACCCTGCAAGGAGATCCACCCATACAAAAAAAGTATAGCCCACCCAGGAGTGGTGCCGCACACATGGAGAGCTGACACAACAAGATGATGCAGCAAAAAGAGACACAGATTCCTGGTGCCGCTGTCAAGAATGCAAGGGGACGCAGAAGAACACACAGCGAATGGACACAAGAGACAACTGGAGATGGGGAGGGAAGGGGAAAGAAATAAATAAAAAATAAATCTTTGAAAAAAAAAAGGACTTGTACCAAAATATACAAAATGCCTATATAACTCAATAAAAAGGAAACAAACTATGCAATTCAAAAACTGGAAAATGACTGAAGAGACACCTCGCCAATTAGGTATACAATAGGGAAATAAGCACATCCACCCTTTCCTATGGTTAACATCCAAAGAACAGGCAATCCAATGGCTGGCAATGATGTGGAACAACAGAAACTCTCATGCATTGCTGGGAAGGAATACAAATGTCACGGCCACTTTGGAAGACATTTTAGCATGTCTCATAAAGATTAACATATCTTAGCATATGACTCATCAATCAAACTCCTGGATATGTACCCAACTTTGGTTGATAACTAATGTCCACATAAAAAGCACTACCCATATATTTACAGAAACTTTTAGTTATAATAACCAGTAGCTAGGAAAACCCAAGATGTCCCTCACTAGGTGAATGGATAACCAGTCTGAGGTGGTACAAGTGTACCTAGGGATGCTCCTCAGCAGTAAAAAGGAAAGTGCTATCCTGCCACATACAGACATGGATGCATCTCAAATTCACTGTTAAGAGGAAGAAGCTGGTCAGAAAAGGCTGCATAGTGCATGATAAGGCTACATCTGCTTGTTGCTGGGGTATGATATTGGGGACCTCTTTCTTTGCACATAACAAAAGTATATGCTCCTAAGATTCTGTCAGAAGAAAATTCAGATATCCATGCAACTGTCATTTTTCCTTTAAGATCAGGAGTTCAGGAGGGAAAAGAGATGGTTTTAAGTGGTTTCCTCTCAAATCACAGCACCATAAAATGATTTAGATACTTGTACAGCTGCTAGAGAGATAGACACTTAAAGAACAAAAAAAACTCTTGCTTTCTTCTCTCTTACATTATGCAATAAAAAGAAATACAAAGATGAGCCCACCAAGTGCTTTGATTTTATTTGAGTTCTCCAGAGGGAAAACAAGTCCTGGGTTCTGGTTGGGGCTTTCTTAGTTGAGAAATGTCAGTCCAGGGTTCAGCACCCTGTAATTTAGTTGTCATATCAGAAGTTATATGAACTTCATAGGATCTTTTTTAATGAGGATCTGTTACCATGATGGAGCACCACCTGAAAAAATACTCAAGGAAAACTTTACCTAATCATTCGTTTGAGCTACGCTTGCTTTCAGAAACTAAGTACAGGATGCCCGTAACTGCAAGACCAGACTGAGCCAACTGCTAGTAACCACAAGACCAGCCCAAGCTAGTCCTCTCCAAACTGGCAACTGCTCCATGTGCAAAAAGTATAGGCTGAAAGGAAAGACCACATGCGCATTACAAGACTGCCTCCTTTGTCTCATCCTGATCTCCCAAAAATGAACCCGAAGCCTATGCCTTTGGGAAAAAGGTGTTTTATGAATACTTTCTCTTCCATTCTTTACCAAAGGTCATTCACCATTTTCTGCTCTGCTTTACTGAATCTGGTCTCATTCAATTGGCTCAAGTGACTCCAGACCAGAGAGACAGTTAAGGCGTCCAACACAGTAAATATTTGCTGACTCCACGTGGACTAACCTCAGCCCTCTTCTGTCTGTAATACAGGGTGCTGGGGAGGAGGAGGAATAAGATGGGGCTCTCTGCTGCCCAATCATTAAGGATGCCTCTTTTTTTCTCTTCGGTGGTACCAGGGATTGAACCCAGGACCTCATGCATGGGAAGGAGGTGCTCAATAACTGATCTACATTCATTCCCCAAGGAAAGTTGGTTTTTTGTTTGTTTATTTGTTTGTTTGTAGGGGAGGTTGTTTGGTTTTTAGGGGGAACTGGGGATCTAACACAGGACCTCACACACGGGAAGCAGGTGCTCAACCAATTGAGCTACATCTGCTCCCCAGGCCTCCTCCCTTTTGCCTCCTGAGTTTGCAAATGCACATCAGGGGCCACGAGAGTTCATCTACTTTGTGAACACTTAGAAGCAGCAGGCTGCCTGGTGTGCTGTCACTTTAGCAACAAAGCAGGTAAAAGAGAGCTCTAAAGGAAGACAACTGGGGACGACTGGTTGAAGGGGAATCGGTCATGATGCCTGAGCAACAGGTCTCCTAGTCTAGGAGGTGGACTGGAGGAAAGGTAATCAATGTCCATGGAAAAGCTTTTATACCACTAGGGGTTTGCCTGGAACCCTATCTTCGTTCCTGTCTTCCTTGTCACCTATCTGGCCATGCAGGCCCATCTCTTTACCCAGGCATACTATATCAACTGTGCTGAACACATGGAGAAGGACAAACAGGTATAATACAGCAGGAATTTTCAGGACTTGGAATTGTCCTGAGGGACACTGCAATGACTGATAGGGGTAATTATTATATATATAGACATAACCTACAGATTGAGTGGGGGAGAGTATAAACTACAATGTAAACCATAATCCATGCTTAGACTCAAGTTCCAAAATGGGTGCATCAATTGAAATGAAAGAAACACAGTAATGAAAATTCCAGAGGGAACAAGTTAAATATTAAAATATCCTGTGTATAATAAAATATTATAAGACCTTCAGAGAAACAGGAATCGATGGTTCTTTTAAATGAATGAGATAAAGAATTAGGGAAGCGGACTTGGCCCAGTGGTTAGGGCATCTGTCTACCACATGGGAGGTCTGCGGTTCAAACCCCGGGCCTCCTTGACCCATGTACAGCTGGTCCATGCACAGTGCTGATGCGCACAAGGAGTGCCCTGCCATGCCGGGGTGTCCCCCGCATAGGTGAGCCCCAAGCACAAGGAGTGTGCACAGTAAGGAGAGTTACCCAGCGTGAAAGGAAGTGCAGCCTGCCCAGGAATGGTGCCACACACACAGAGAGCTGACACAACAAGATGATGCAACATAAAGAAACACAGATTCCCATACCACTGACAACAACAGAAGTGGACAAAGAAGACGCAGCAAAATGGACACAGAGAACAGACAACTGGGGCGGGGAAGGGGGGAATATAAATAAATAAATAAATAAATCTTAAAAAAGAAAAGGTAAAGAATTAATAAATATCAAAGGGAGCAGATGTTGCTCAAATGCTTCGGCATCTGCTTACCGCACAGCACGTCCCGGGTTCAGTCCCTAGTGCCTCCTGAGAACAAATACAAGAAAAGATAAATAAACAACAAGTAAAAGAGGTGAGGGGAGCAACTCAGGGGAGACAATGTGGCTTGGTGGTATGGCACTGTCTTCCCACATATGAAGTCTAGCGTTCATTCCTTGGCCCCAGTACCTCAAAAAAAAAAAAAAAAACAAAAGTCATCAAAGGAGAAGCCTAGAATTTGTACATGATCAGACAATGATTTTTAAAAGCTTTATCTTTCATTACATGCTAAAGGATAACAGGGAAAAAATTAAGGAAATAGAAAATGGTGAATGAACCGAATGAGAATTTTCCCTATAGTAAAGAATGCATGGGTTGATAGAATAATCAGCCATAAAAGACAAAATTCCAACATACCACACTATTATTAACATCTAGAATTTGTGTGGTAAATGCTACAATTGATGATAGCATTTTTTTAGATTTTTTAAAATTCATTGAAGTATATCACTCTTACATGACATATATAGACAGTAAGTGTATAGTAATAGTTGTGTACTTATAAAAAAACATACATAACATCATACAGGGCTGTCATACCTCACCCTACCAACAATACCTTGTTGTTAAACATTCTAATGATTAAAGAGCATCCTCAAATTACTACTAACCAAAGTATTTTTGCAACAAAAAAAAACTATTTTTTAATGCATTTATAAACAATAAATGTAGAGTAAAAGCTGTGAACTCACAAAGCATAACATCATTCAGGGGTCCCATATATCAACCCTTCACCAACACATTTCATTGTCATGAGATATTTGTTGCAAATTACAAAAGAATATTGAAAACTCTTACTACGAATTATAGTCCCCATATTACCTTGGTGTATTTTATCCCCAACACACCCTATTATTACTTTTTAATGTATTTTTATGACAGATGTTGTATGTAAACTTACAAAACAATCATGTACATGTGCAGAATTCCCAAACAAAACATCTCTATCAACACACCATACTGTGGTAGAACATTGATAAAGATTATGATATAATATATTTTTCTAAATATATTAACTAAAGGCCATGGTTTAACTTATGTTTAACTGTGTGGTGAAGTTCCATGGATTTTTTAAAATTTTTATTCTGTTACCATATATACAATCTAACATGCCCCTTTGAATCAGATTCGGAAGTATGTCTCAGTGATGTTTAATTGTGATCATATCTGTACTACGATGCCTCTCATCAATTACCAAAACATTTCCATCATTCCAAACAGGACCACTGTACATTTTAAGCCTTAACTTCTTATTCTTATACCCACATCAGTAATAAATACTCTACATTCTGATGCTATGAGTTTCTTTGTTCTAATTATTTCAAAAAACTTATATACTACAATATTTGTCCTCTTGGTCTGGTTTATTTCACTCAACAGCATGTCCAAAAGGTTCATTCATGTTTTCACATGTATCATGAATTCGATTCTTTATACAACTGAATAATATTCCATTGTATGTCTAGACTACATTTTATTCATCCATTCATCTGCCAATAAATGCTTAAGATGCTTCCATCTTTTGGCAATTGTGAATAATGTATTGTCCAAATACCTGGTCAAGTCCCTATTTTCAATTCTTTTGGGTATATACTTAGTAGAAAGGTTGCTGGATCATAGGATAATTCTATATTTCACTGAGGAACTATCAAAGGAAATATCATTTTGCACTGCTACCAGCAGTGAATGAGGGTTGTCCTCCACCTCCTATCAAAACCTTGTTATTTTTAATAACTATTTTCATAGTTTAATGAAATAAAAGGTGGCAAATTCAGTTGTACAGGAGGACCACTCCCACTGTAGGGGCTCATTTCTGACATCAACCCTGGGAAGCATGTTCTGAAGAGGGCGGGGCCACAGGAGGGAAGGAATTTGGTTATCAGTCACCTCCAGAAGGAAAGACACCCCATTCAAAAGACTTGGATTACAGGGGTCCAAGTTACCTCTATAGAAAATCCATGAAATTCACACATTGCCAGTCACAACTAATTTCTTCCAACATCAGATGATAATCAGCCAAGTCTGTTAGGTGGAATTTTGGGAAGACCCTGTAAAAATCCTCTGACTATCCTTGCTTGAGGAAAACAGAGTCTGCAGGGGAGGGAGACAAGTCTGATGCCTGTGGCAGGATCATGGTTGCAGAAAGAAAGACTTAGGAGAATAAGCCCACCCAAGGTAGTGGGTACAAAAACCTTCTTTCGTGTGAGTCCTACCATTATTTCCTGACATGCTGCTCTGCAGAGGAGAGGCAAGGGCATGGCACTGCTTAATCCTCTGGTTTCCTGTTGGCCCAGGTGGGGCCACAAAGACCAGAGCACATGGCATGGTCTCCTTTACCAGCCATGAGAAAACTCTTTCATGAATGCACAGTAAAATTAGCTCTTTCTATTTATACAAGGATCAAAGTTAGACAGCCCTGTTTCACAGACCCTTGCTGGTCTTCCCATCTATAGCCCAGCTCAGAGTCTTTCTTGGTGTTATCTGGACAGTTTCACTGAAGGACCCCAAGACTCCAAGTACTGTCCTCCCCTTGCTCTCCTTGCAGAGCTAAGCTTCTTAGAAACAGTCATACGCAGGCCCTGTCCTGACTAAGTCATCTCTATTTCAATCCTGTGTTCTTCAACTTGCTCGACCTACCCACCAACTTCACTGAAACAACCTTCGTACAGGTATTCCAATTACTTTCAAATTCTCATATGCAATGACCACTTTCCTTTATCTATCTTGATCTTTCCTTCTTGATTTTGCAGCATTGTTTACAGTTGGGATATATTCTTACCCTTCTGCTATCTTGCTTAACTATATTTTCCTGCTGGGCCCCCATCCTAATTTTCCTTCTTACATCTCAGTGTCCACTTCTGTTGACCCCTCACATGTTGATGTTCCCAAGGTTTGATCTTCTCACTTCCCTTCTCATCCACCACATTCTATTTGAGTGACCACATCCAAACCTATATTTTCAAATAACTCAATATGCCGGTGACTCTCAACTTTTTATACCTAGTCCAGATCTCTCTGCTGAGTTCCACATAGGAATTTCTCACTCGTCTCTCATAAATTCATCAATCTAATGTTGTTACCCCAAAATTCTGCCATCTCTGCCCTGTCAGAATGAATGTCACCCAATTCTTTAAGCCAGAAAGTACAAGATTTCCTGAATACTTCTCACTCTATCATTCTCTAATGCAATTAGTGCAGAGATGCATCAATACTACTACCTAAATATATTTTCTCAAATTCTCCCCACCTTCCCATTTCTCTCATCATAAACTTAATTCAGTATTTCATTGCTGCAAGCATGGATTATTGCCACAAACTTCCAAGTATTTTCTATTTTTCTGGCCTGGCCTCACTCACATTTATTTTCTATACTGCTGCTAGGATATTATACAATTCAAAATGTTCCTTATTGAAAACCACTCAATGATTTTGCAGCTTTCACAATAAAATTCAAATTCCACAACATTTTAGAACAGAAATCTCTTGGACTGGTCATGATCTGCTTCTGCGGTTCATCTGCCAACAACCCAACACAATTATCTTACACTAGAGGTCACCAAATTCAACACACTGTTCTAAGGAGCACTTCCTCAAGATATTAATAAGTTCTTGTCAAATAATTTTGTGAACATAGGGAAACAAATTAAACACAATAATGGACACTGGAGATATCCAAATAGGAACAGAGAAGATAAAATTCTGAGTACTGGCCTCCTGTTTTTCCCTATCAACACCTCCAGGAATTCTGTTTGGGAAACATACTGAAAGGCTGTTGGGAAAACCTACAGTTCTGACAATATGGTGTGCTCTCTTGCTTCTCCACCTCTGGCTAGGGTGCCATCCATTCATTCAGTCTTTCATTTGTTCATCCATTCCAAAATGAATTCACTCTAAATCAACTAGTACAGGCTGTATACATTCAGTGGGAAGACATGGTTTTGTGAACTAAACTTTGTAAACTAATGATTATAGCAGTTGTCGTTTCCCTACACATAGCACCCTTCTTTTTGAACCTATAGTTACTATTAGAGTTCATAGGTATATGTCCAAGAGTCTTAAATCTTTGGGCTATCCATGGGCCAGGTGAGCCCTGATCTCAACAGAGTTGCAAAAGCTACTCTACAGTTCACTGGACTCACCAAGGACAACTAACAAGACTTACTGTTATTCTACCAATGGAAGAACTTTTATCACTGATGTGGAAGCAGTGGCCACTGGAGGTTGAGAGGGGAGGGAGAAGGAAAAATAGGTGTAATAGGGGAGCACTTTGGGGGCACTGGAATTGTCCTAAATTATGTTGCAATGACTACGGGCCATTACATATCTTCTCACTTATAAAATTGTGCAGGAGTGAATGTAAAGTATAATGTAAACTATAATCCAAAGAACAGGAGTAAAACACAAAGTCCTGCCACTAATCCATATGAAAGAGAGAAAATGAGCATCTGAGGAAACTCACCATCCTAATCATATATCTAGATTTAAGCAAGAAATTATATGGAAGAAATGACCCCAGAAAAGAATATATCAAAGTCCTAGAAGATACATAGGATTTCAGATGACTGATCAATGAGATGCACACAAATTTCCAAAATCAAATTAAAGAGTGGAAGGGCAATGTGGCTAAAGAGTTAAAGGACATTAAGAAGACAATAGGTATATATTTTTAATGTAATATTATTACAAAGTCAATAAAAAATAAAAAAAATCAAAAAAAAAAAAAAAAAAAGAAAGAAAGGAAGGGGGAAAACATAAAAAAAAAAAAAAAGAAGACAATAGGTGAGCTCAAAGAGGAAGTTGAAAACCTGAATACAAAAGTAAGAGAACTCATGGTGTTGTAGAATTTCAGAGAGGTTCAATTATTTGCATATAGAGAGGCCAGGACTCAAGAATGATTTTGAGAAGGAAAAATGGTTTATTGATGGTAGGCTGGACTTGGGAGCTTTCTGTTTCAATCCGGAGCCGGGAACAAGATTTTTGAGTCCCTTTTATACAGAGAGGAAAGGCCAAATGGTCCTTTTGTTTCAGTTCTCAATAGGCTTGAATTAGCATAGATATCTTCCACATCTTAGGTAAGCTTTTAGCATGGACCTCAGGCATTCTAGATAAGCTTTTAGCATATTTGGTTTGTATTTCCCCTGAATACTTGAACTTTATAGACCTTGCATTGTACTGTTTCCTGGGACTGGAGTCCTTGCCATGGTCACCAAGGGCAGGAGTGCAGCCTTTTATCATCCCACACCCACAAGTCACAGATAGTTTAGGTTATCTCTGAAGAGACAAAGAGCCTCCCACCCATAGCAAACATCAATGGTAATGAAAGACATGAAAAGGGAGATCTAAAACAACTTAGAGGGTAGCGTATGTAGCTCAAGTACTTAAGCACCTCCTTCCATATATAAGGTCCCAGGTTCAGGTTCAATCCCCAATACCTCCAAAAAAAAAAACTCTCCTTGGGAAGTGGATATAGCTCAACCATGTATATGCCCTGGGTCCAATCTACAGTATCTGCTAAAAAATTAAATAATAAAGTAATAAAACATTAGAAGCATACAACAGCAGACTCGACACGATAGCAGAAAGAATAAGTGAAGACTGAACAACTAAAACTGAAGAAAGAAAAGGGGGAAAAAAATGAGCAAGCCTTCAGGGAGTTAACTGATAACACAAAAGAAGACAAAATTAGTCTCAAGGGAGTGCCAGAAGGACAAGAGAAGGAAAAGGGGGCAGAAACAGTATTTGAAGAAATAAGAGCCGAAAATTCCCCAATCCTCACAAAGAAATGAACTGTATGCCCAGGAGCAGAGCATACACCAATGAGAATAAAAGCAAATAGACTTACTCCAAGATGCATACTACACACAAAGACAAATGTCAAAGAGAAAAAGAAAACTCTGAGATAAGCAATGGAGAACCAATCCATCATATACAAGGGACACCTATTAAGACAATGCAGATTTCTCATCAGAAAGCCACAGCCAATATCATACTCAATGGACAAAGGTTAAAAGCATTCCATCCAAGATAACTAACGTCACATAGTTATTCAACATTGTGCTGGGATTTCTAGTGGAAGCAATTAGACAAGAAAGAAAGTAATAAAAGGCATCCAAATACAAAAAAAGAGGAAGTAAAAGTCTCATTATTTGAGGATGACATGATTCTATATTTAGAAAACTCTCAAATGTCTTTGACAAACCTACTTGAGCTAATAAACGATTTCAACAAACTGTCAAGATACAACAAGCAAAAATCAAAAATGTTTCTGTATACTAATACTGACCAATCTGAGAAAGTAATCAGGGGGAAAATTCCATTTAAAACATTGGTGTGGAGAAAGTGGCCATGGTGGCTGCCAGGTGTGGTGAATGGGAGGAACAGATGAGATGTGGAGGCATTTTCGGGACTTGGAGTTGTCCTGGGTGGTGATGCAGGGACAGTTACCAGACACTGTGGGTCCTCCCATGGCCCACTGGATGGAACATGGGAGAGTGTGGGCTATGATGTGGACCACTGACCAAGAAGTGCAGGGATGCTCAGAGATGTATTCACCAAATGCAATGAATGTGTCATGATGATGGAGGAGAATGTTGCTATGGGGGGAGTAGTGAGGTGAGGGTGGTGGGGGGTATATGGGGACATCATATATTTTTTATGTAATATTAAAAAAATGAATTAAAAAAATAAAATGAAATAAAATAAAATAGCCACAAAAAGTGTCAAATACCTAGGAATCCATTTAACCAAAGCAGTAGAAGAACTATATGCTGAAAAATACAAAGCAATCCTAAAGGAAATCAAAGAAGACCTAAACAAATGGAAAGACATTCTCTATCCATAGATTGGAATACTAAATAACATGAAGATGCCAGTCTACCCAAACTAATAGACAAGATTCAATGCAATATCAATCATAATTATAACAGCCTATTTACAGAAACAGAAAAGGCAATTACCAAATTCATTTGGACAGGAAAGTGTGCCCAAATAGCCAAAAGAATTCCAACAAAAGAAAAGGGAAGTGGGAGGAATTTCACTGCCTGAACTTGAAATATATTACAAAGCTACACTGGTCAAAACAGCAGGAATATTGGCATAAAGATAGACACATTGATCCGTGGAATAGAATGAGGTTAGAAATAAAACTTCTTCTCTATGGCCAACAGGTTTTTGACAAACCTTTCAAAGCAATGCTAACAGAACAAAACAGTCTCTTCAACAAATGATGCTGGGAGAACTGAACATAAACAAAAGAATGAAAGAGGACACCTATCTCACACGCTAAGCAAGAATCAACTCAGAAGGAATCAGAGAGGAAACAACCAGCAAGATGGCAGCAGAGTACGGAGCTCCTACAGTCAGCTCATGGTACAGGGCAGTTAGTAATGACCCAGAGCTTTCTAAAGTACCTGCGTGCAGACTCCAGGAGACCAGAGAGGATCCTGCAACATCCTTGGAAGAAAGAAGGAGGAGACTGTGCATCAGCACAGAAAATTCATGAGTAGAGCACTCAATGCCACAGAAACCAGTGCTCATATTCCACTGGCAGCACGAGCCACAGGGTCTATTCCCTGGTTGGAATTAGAAGCTCCATTTCCCAAAAACGGGGAATTCAGCTACTGATTGGTAAATTAAGCTGGTTAAAGTCTACTCCTAAAAGAGCTAAAGGTTGAACCAGTCCAAGTCAGAATGAGGCAAGCTGCCACCATTTTGACTCTGTCCCCGGCCTGAGTGGAAGCTGGGCTGAATGAAAATCACAGTGCCAGAACATTCCAGCTCCTTTCCATCCACATGGGATTGCAGCTCTAGCATAATCCTCAGCCCCACCTATGTCAGGGAGGAAGCTGGAGGGCCTATGCCAGCTTCTACAGGAAACTACAGGCCATGCTGCAGAGGCCAGTGCTCATGCTACTTTGCTGCCCAAGCCTCCTCAGGAGTTATCCAGTGATCACAGTCGAAAGCTCTATTTTCCAAAATCATGGGAGGAAGAGATGGTTGGCCATCAACTTCAGCTATTGAGTAGTAAATTCAGCTGGCTAAAGTATAACCCTCAGAAAAGCTGAAATCTAAACTAGTCCAAGTCAAAAACAGGGCAGTAGCCACCATTTTGACTCCACCCCTGGCGTGAGGGGAAGCCAGGCTGACTGAAAATCACAGTGACAAAGGGACTGCCTTCTGCAGGGAGGAAGCTGGTAGGACTTACACCAGCATCTCCAGGTAACTACAGGTACATTCTGCTGGCACACATAAAGAGTCAGAACTGTTGTCATTTTGGACCTGCTCAGCATAGATTGACGCCCAAACATGGAGCTGATTCCTCACCCCAGACAGGGGGTAAAAGGGCTTGAAACTTCATCTGTGTCTCTGGATAATAATAGATTGTCTTGGCCTGCACAACTTGTATTATTACACACAGATGTGGCTCTGTCCCTATCTCTGGCAAATGAGAAAGGTGGGAGAAGCTTCACTGGTCCCTGGGGCAAGGAAGCATCTTAAGCATTCAGAGCTACAGCACCAACTACATCCTCACCTCCTACTACACAAGCAAGGGACAAAGGGCAAGAAAGCCTAAAAAAAAAGAGACAAAGTGCACTCAGAATAAATACATACAGATGCCAGATGCCAAGACATCAGCAACAAAGAACAATCTATACCATGCAACAGGAAGTGATGGTCCAGTTTAAGGAATAAGATATGCCTCCAGATGACATAAAGGAGTTGAGACAATGAATGATAGATGTTCAAATAAATCTCCTTAATAAATTCAATGAGATGGCTGAAGAAATTAAGCTCATTAAGAAGGCACAAAGAAGAATTTGAAAGCATACACAGAAAAATAGCAGATACTAAGAGAATGCAAGGCTGAATAAATAAAATTAAAAATACACTGGAGTCAGATGAGAGCATAATTGAGGTGGCAGGAAAAAAGGATTGGTGAACTTGAATACATGGCTCTAAAAGTGAACATACAAAAGAACAGATAAAGAAAAGAATGGAAAAAACTAATTAAGGTCTAAAGGAACTAAATAAAAGGAAGAGATGTGCAGCCACCATGTCACAGGTATCCCAGAGGGAGAGGAGAAGTGAAAAGGAATATTTAAAGAAATAATGCTAGGAAAATTTCACAACCTTATTGAAGGACACAGATATCTCTGTCCAAGAAGCATAACATACTTTCATCTGAAAATCTTAATAGACCACCTCTGAGACACATACCTTATGAGACATAAGGATTTAATTCTCTGTATTGTCTATAATGTAATATTTTACTTTGGTTTTCATAGGAAATGGAACACCTAAACCTGGAGTTGTTGGCTCCTCTAGGCAGTGAGTGAGTGAGGTCTCTTTGACCTTTTTAGGCAGGACCATACTTCCCAAAGGCAGATGGAAACTCTTAGGCAGGAGAATAAGCACACCCAGGGATGTAGACACAGGTAAATCTATCGCTGTGTGCCCCTGTCATGCACCCATGCAGGAGAGGGATGAGGTCCAAGCACTTTTGAATCCTCTCTCTGTTTGCTGTAGGCCAAGGTCAGAGGGAGGCAGACCAGAGGGCATGAGCTGGTCAAATTTGCCTGCCATCACACAATGCCTCTTTCTTCAATGCACAGTACAATTTAACACTATGTTAACAAAAAGGACAAAGAAAGCCCTGTTTTGGACAACCTTGCTGGCCCCCCCTCCCCCTGACCAACTGACGGTGGGTCCTGCTTGCCAGGCATTTGTTTTCTTTTGAGACGGAACCCTCCACAGGATTCCGTATCATCAATTGTGGATAAAGGATGCTGGCACTCACAGGCAGAGCTGTAGTGGCCTCAGACCCATTGAGGGCCTGCTGATAGCCACCAAAGTCTGTTTCCAACTGGTGTTAGAGCAGACTTGTGGTGCTCCGCTGATGTCGAAAAGCCTGAGACAACTTCCAGTACTCCTTGGATTTCCTGGGGACTTCCTGGTATGTACAATCACCATTATTCTGATAGTGAAGTGACTTTATACTAAAAGGAGGCAAAATGAGCTAGCCAAATGTATTTTTGCTGCTGAAAAAATCATAAACTCTGTGAGAAAACCACCCTCACGACAACAGCCAATGGACCCGTGGAGTCTTCTGCAGTAGGGCTGAGTCTAAGACATTACTGACCCTGTGTTTGTCACCAGTCAATCAATACCTACACAACCCTTCACTTGAGAATAATATGGACGACCCATTAGAAAATGAACAGCAAAGTAGGAGGCCTCAACTTTTATCTCATGGAACGATGATGGCTCGCCTTCAAGAACAAACTCAGTCATGCCAAATGCCAGCACAATCCCTTCAATCCTTTATGATGGATGCGAAAAAGACCTTAGAAGCTTCTCAGGTGAATGGGGAACAATTTCAAAAGAAAAGGAGATATGGTGTGAAGGAAAACATTCACCTTCAAGAAAACCTACAAATCATGGCCCAGAATATGGTGGGATGGAAGTAAAGGGAGCAAGAAATGAAGGAACAGATACAAGTACTAGACGACTCCACTGCAAACACTAAAGAGGTAGTGCAGTAAAAAGACAGACACATCAAATCTCTCTCTGAAACCTTGCTGAAGTTGACAATTTTCCCAGACCACTTAAGAGCAACTTATATGGGTGATGACAACATGGAATTCGAAAAAAGGAGAGAATCAGAAAATGCAGAACACCTAGCCTATTCATCAGCAATTGACTGAAACAAACTGATTCATATTGTGAACTTAAATGTTTCCTCTAAAAGGCTGGAAGGAGAAAAACTAAAAGCATTCAACAAAGTATGTGAAGAAACTCGAAGGACTGAAGACATTACCAGGAACATAAAAAGTCTACAGAATGAGCAAGCATCTCTGCAGTCAAAAAATTCACATATGGAAAAGATTGAGAAGCTTCAGATGAAATTTCAAATACTTTCAGAGGTTCATCAAAAACATGTACTGCAACTTGAGAGACATGCAAAGGAGGAGGGATCTTACTGCATAGACACAGAGAACAAATTTTGTGACATACATAGAAAAATGAACTTCCTGTATCAGAAGCAAAATATGTATATGAAGATGGCTGAAGACATGGATGCAGAATTGGACTGTGCCAATTCCTTCTTTCACAACCAGATTATGTTCTACAAGAAGCTAGCTCAGGAAAGGGGACTGAAAGCTCTGTCCACTGAGAGAAAGCTCAAGGAGCTAAGGATGGAAAATGATTCCACCAGGGAAATACTGGCAAGAATACATTTGATGCCCCAGGTTTTCCCAAGTAGCCCTCTTGCACCTGAAGTTCAAACTGCAACCTTCAGTCAGCCTCTAGGTTTGAATCCGTTTTCATATCTGCTGATTCTGCCTATCCTCAACTACAGGAAAGTTTCTTCCTGGGTTTTTACACTTTTAAAGTAGTTTTCATGGATCTCCTTTGAGATTAACTACTGCCATTTAACTGATGTATTTATTGAACTTTGATATTACTATGATTTCTAGTATTTACAAACATATATCTCTTTTCTATAGGTGTTTGAATAATTCCATTTCCTTGGATGCTGTAAAATAAGATTAAATACCGTGTTTGAATTCAAAAATGTCAAACACTTGGTTTCTTTATGATAAATATAAATGAACTTCGCAGAAATTCTTAGAAAACGAAAAAACAATAGAGCACAAAAATAAAGGAGTGAATATATCTAACAGGTCAGCCTCAAATACATTACACTTTATAAATGATCTTTCATTTTCATATAAATTTTATTTTTAAAGAAATTTTAGGTCACAGAAATGTGCAATGAATGGAGAGGGCATTCACATATACCCAATACTCTCTCACTCTTATATTTCCCCTTATCAATAACATCCTAAATTAGTGTTGGAGATTTGATTCAATGGATGTACAAATCATGAAGCTTTGCTACTAAGGCCCATAATCTATTTAGTCTTGCATTTTAAAATTTATAGGCCTTGACAAAATAGAAAACGGCCTCTATCTGTCATTGCCCAGAAGCGGGAAAGCAGTTCACCAGTGCAAGAAACAGTAGAGCGTGGGGAAGAGTAACTGAGGTTGTAACTGGAGACTAGGGGCTGAGGCAGATCACATGGGGCCTTGGTGGAGCTGACTGTGTAGATTTTATCCCAAAAACTCTACCGGTAAAGTGGGCTGGGAGATAAGAATATTACAGGGTGGGAGAAGGGCAGAAGCAACAGGCAGAGCCTGGTGAAATTGTCCTTGTGTTGGAATGAGCAGGAATCTGGGTCAGATGGAGATTCAGACTACATTCTGAAGAACATTATTATGTTCCACTTTTATGATCTGTAAACAATACAGCATTCCTAATTATAAAACTCAGGAATAATAGAGCAAAATAAGTAATTGGAGGAACACCTATGTGTGTCTAGTGGACTGTGCTAAGGAGTACACAAACAGATAAGAAGCCAGCTCTAGGCAATTTATTAAGTCTGTCCTAAATACTGAATATTAGGGAAATGTACCAAAAGGTGGACAACAGACTAGAGTAAAAAGTATAGGGAGGTGAATTTGGCTGAACTGAGTGTCTGTCTTCCACATAGGAGGTCCAGGTTTCAAACCCAGGGCCTCCTGACCCATGTGGTGAGCTAGCCCATGCGCAGTGCTGACGGGTGCAAGGAACGCCATGCCAGGCAGGGGGGCCTGCCGCGTAGGGAAGCCCCACACACAAGGAGTGTGTCCTGCATGAAAAAAGCACAGCCTGCCCAAGTGTGGCACCATACACGTGGAGAGCTGATGCAGCAATATGATGCAACAAAGAGAGACACACATTCCCGGTGCCGCTGACAAGAATGCGAGCGGACACAGAACACACAGCAAACGGACACAAAGAGCAGACAATGGTGGGGAAAGGGAGAGAAACAAACAAAAAAAAAAACCTTTTTAAAAAAACCACTGGGCCTAATGCATTGGATGTTGGCAATGTCACCTCTGCTGCAGCCGCAATAAACTTGTCAGTCCCTTTGGCAGCCAACCTCCCCTCTCTAGCTTCCCCTTGGCACATAAGCTCCTCTCTCTTTAATCCTCACCCAACAGTGAGACAAGAGCTTCCCGAAGATCCCTACCACTCTAAGTACTGCCCTCCTCTTGCTCTCCTTCCAGGACTCAGCATCTTAGAAACAATCCCATGCAGGCCCACTGCCCAGGTATTCATCTCTACTGCATCCTCTGTGTTTTTCAACTTACTGAAATCCTTGTGAACCACCCCACTCAAACCACTCTCCAAAGGGTATTCCCAATTATCTCCACAATCTCATATCAAAAGGTCCCTTTCCTTCCTGATTCTTGATCTTTCCTTCTAGATAATGCAGTACTGTTTATAGATTGGATTCTATTCTTCTCCTTCCACCATCTTGCTTTGCCCATATTCTCCTAGAGATCTTACCCCTAATTCTCATTCTTACATTTCAGGGTTCTCCTATTCTGTTGACCCCTTAAATGCTGATGGTCCTCACATTTCCGTCTTCTTCCCACTTTCCTTTTCATTCAACATATTCTATTTCAGTGACCACATCCAAATCTATGGTTTCAAATAAATCAATATGCCAGGGACTCTCAACTGTTCACATATAGCCCACATCTCTCCTGAGTATTATATTTGAATTTCTCTCTGGACACTTATAGGTACCTGAAATTAAAGCTGTTGTCCCACAGTTTGGCTCTTTTTTTTTTTTTTTCAAGAAAAATGTCACCACCAGCTGCCCAAAATTGTATAAACCAGAAATTGGAAGGTTTCCTTGAACTTCGATCACATGACCAGTTACAAAAACAAGGAATATGGTAGTCCTCAAACTTTCTGTCTTATTTTGTCATAAAGATGATTGTATATGGGCATATATGATGAGCAGTCTGCTGTGCTTGAGTTGTCACTCTCATGCACAGCCTATGTGCCACCCTGATGGACAGATTGAGTCCATTGTTAGCATTCACATGCCTGTACTGTGTGAGTCCTCATGATTTGGCACATTCTTGTATCTCAATTGGTCTACTGTGTCCTGTTTTGTATTGAACATAACAGACAATTCTGGCAACTTCTGGGGTCATGGTTGGTCAGTATCAAAACTCCACTCATGTTCTGCTTCAAATGGTCTTTGCTTTCTGTTCCAGAGGGAGAAGTATCCTGAGCTCTTTATTTTAGTATTTATTCAAGCAAATCAATTTTATTTATATGTTAGTAAACCATATTCCATCCAAAGTGTACTATCACTGGTATTTGGTATTATCACATTGTTATGCATTCATCAGTTCAATCATTATTAAACCATTTTTGTTATTCTAATAGTAATTATAAAAAATAAAGAATAGACCCATAAAAACTCATCACCACTCAATCATTTTATGCTTCCACTGCCATAATTAGCTCCTATTTTGTTGCTCTCTCATCAGTTTATCTGAAATGATGGAGCAATGCTTACTCACATAGAAAGGAGACAAACCTAGATCAGCATCACTAGCAGGCATCAGTCCCCCATGCCCAGCATGCCCCTACAGACATAGGGAGATAGTCTATATGCATACCTCTCTTCTACATTCTGGGCAGCAATGCTTTAATTCAACACAAAAACCGAAATGACTGGCACTTACTTTCCACATTCTTGTTCTGAATTTCTGCCTCGTTTGCTCAAGAAGGGGCTAGGAAATCTTTGGGATAAAGCACCTGCTGAGTTAGCCTGCCATATGCACTATGCTAAAGACATCACCCATTACCAGCCTTCACAGCCAGACACTGGTATGGGATTGCACATGAATGGATAGCAGCTCTTGGAAAAGGCAGCCTGTTTTTGGTTTTGGTTTTCCCTCTTTTTAAAAAAAATGTTACATTAAAAATATGTGAGGTCCCATATACCCCCTACCGCCTTCACCCCACATCTCCCACATCAGCAAACTCTTTCATCATTGTGGGACATTCGTTGCACTTGATGAATACACTTTGGAGCACTGCTGCACCATATGGATAGTGGTTTACATTGTAGTTTACACCCTCCCCAGTCCACCCAGTCGGCCATGGCAGGATATACAATGTCCAGCATCTGTCCCTGCAGTAACCCCCAAGACAACTCCAATTCATGAAGATGCTCCACATAATATCTCTTCTTCCCTCTCCCCAAACCCAGCAGCTACCTGGCCACTTACTCCACATCAATGCTACAATTTCTTCCAGTACTAATCACAGTTATTCCACAGTTGACTATCAGTAAGTCCACTCTAATCTATACCTTATTCATCCATCCAGTGCACCCTGGGATGGTTTTGTCCACTCCACCTCTATATCAAGAGGGGCTTAGATTCCACATGGATGATGGATGCAATTCTCCTGCTTGCACTTGTAGGCACTCTTGACTCCCTGATATGGTGGTTAACCTTCTTCACTTTCCTGTTAGCTGGCCCAGGTAAGTCCAATAAACCAGAAGGTAGGCATTGCAAGTCTGCTGAGGCTCAGAGCCTGGCTGTCACATGGACAGTACAGAGATTAAGGTCTCTTAAGTATACACCAAACCTAGTGCCAACCACAGGTCCGGTAAAAGTAACAGAAGAGGCAGGTGTAGAAAGGTCATATCAAAGTCCAACTTCATCACATTCAGGAACCAAAACTCCAAAGTAGGGCCAACTGACATGGCCCCGAACTCCAGAGCCATCTGTCATGACCATAGAACCTGTGGGTCTCTGTAGTCCTCAGGGGAACCAGTGCGTGGCCTTTTATCGAGTTTGGCAGTCTCTGGACCCTGCTGAGACATGCGTAAATGTTACCCCTTCCATGACTTCCCAACTCTTTTTTGGAGACTCATAGCCATATAAACTCATTTGTCCTTTCTATTTCCCCCTTTTATCCAAAGTCAGAAGGCAGTTTTTAACACCTGATATTACATGTAGGCTGAGATATTCTGCTGGTCTTAGTTGACCTTTTTATTAAAGGACTGTTTCTAGTTACATCATCAGCTGGTGCTTGGTAGTAATTCCTCGGTGCCAGGAAGGCTCATCCCTGGGAGTCATGTCCCACACTGGTGGGGAGGTAATGCATTTTCATGTTGAGTTTGGCTCAGTGGCCACATTTGACAACAGGGAGGCGCTCAGGAGGTAACTCTTAGGCACCATGCAGCTCTAGGCCTAGTTTATATTTCAGGGGCACAGGTTCATAAGCATAGTCATCAGTATCAAAGGCTCATTGTTGGACCATCCATCCTTGTTGGTCTTTGCCATTGCACTGGGGGATTGTTGTTCTTCCATAGGAAATGTGATAGAGCTCCCCTGGCTAGGAACGCAACACTCCCTCAGTTGTCATTTTTCTGTAAGCCTTATGAAAATATCCAAACATTTTTATACACCCTGTATACATGTCCTGGAAAACTCCCTCTTAACCATGTGCCCCCTATCAATAACACCCCACACCAGTGTTCCTCCCCTGCCATAGTTGAACCTCTCTGTGGTCCAAAATTTCTTCAAAACTGAAGCCTAATATATTGCCAGGTTCCATTAATAGTAAAATGGAACATAGTGATGGGTTTAAAGGTTAGATATAGAATACATACTAAGTTAGAAAAATTAAATAAAGTTAAAATAAATTGGGGTATCAATAAATGAAACAATGAGAAAGCTCTGCTTTTTGACATTTTGCCTTTCATCACTGCTATAGTTGTTGCCCTGTTTGTACAGTGCCAAGGCAATTTCTTCCATTTCTTCCCCAGGGTCTACATCCTTTCTCTCTCTCTTTTTTTTCTAATTATTAAGTTTGTCTTCACAAAAGTTTTAGATCACAGTAATTCACATATACAATATATGGTAATTCCACATATTCAACATCAAACACTTTGTCCCTTCCCCACCAATGATCTTTTAATATGTTCATATTATATTTGCTGTAGTGATGGACAGATATCAAAACAATAGCTTTCAAACATGGTTCCACTTGGGTTTACACAATGGTTTATATTTTAGACTGTACAAATTTCAAAATTTTTGGTTATCTTATGTTTTACATTATGGTTTACATTTTAGCCGAAAGGCTTTTATACATTTTTGGTGTAATTTAACATGTCCTATATCCATCATTGCATGATCTTCTGGAACAATTCGATTGCCCCACATTTACACTGAATCCATCTATTCAACACCTCTCTCCCCCTCCCCCCAGGGAACACAGCGACAATCAATCTTCATTACTTGAAGGACCATATTCAGAGATATTTGCAACAATGTTAAAGGTTTGACATACTCAACTGCCCTAACTCACTGGGAGCCACCAATTCTCTTGAGAGGTACAATTCCCTCTGAGAAGATCAGTCCTCCCCAGGATGTGGGTATATATTCACTCTCATTGTATGGGTCTCCACCCAAAGATATAGCCCACTATGATGAAATGAGCACTCACACACTCCCTCGAAGCCTGCCCTGTGTCAGATGCACCCCCTTAAGCATCTTAAACAGGTAACCTTCCTTATTATATTTTCTAAACAGTTTTCTCAACAGTATAGTTTTGACCTCATACATGACCATCGCCTATGTTCAAATGTTCCGTCCAAACTCACACCCATTTGCCACATACTAGCAGTATACCTTGGGAATGTCACATCACCTCCCTGAGACTCAGCTCGTTACTCTGACAAGTAGGGGAGACAAGACAAATTTCATAGGGTTAGTACTAGGATTAACAGGGATTGGCCATGGAAAGCATTCAATCAGCATCTGTCTCTGGAATAATGGGCTTCTGGGGTGCTGGGGTTGTTCATAATTACTGTTTTCTTCTTCCTATGAAGAAGAGCTCTGACTCGTCCCTCTCCGGCTCTGTGGCCATGGTCAAATATATTTTCCCATTTCTAAAGAAGATCTGAGGGTGGCAAGATGGTGTCTGAGTAAGTACACCGTCATCATTTCTCTTACAAAAGACCGGCTGTGTGATAATGGAGCAGGGTGTTTCGGGAACCTGCAGGGCAAGAGGTGTCTGAACAGCGATCTGGAAAGACTGAAGCACAATTGGTCTTTCCTCAAGCCAACAACAGGGAAAAAGAATAAGAAGAAAAAAGTGACAAAGAGAACACTTAACATGCACACCAAAAAACAACTAATTAAACCCCAAGGCTAGAATAAGAAGAGAATCAACAGAATAAACCCAAGAAGATAAAATGACGATCAGACAGCAACAAAAAACGACAGACCATACCAATAATCAGGAAAACATGGCCCAATACAATGAACAAACTAAAAACCAGGAAGAGAAGTGGAACACTGAACAAATAATTAAAGCTCTCAAAACATGTATCATGGACCAATTCAATGAAGTAAAGGAAGAGATTAAGCATATTAAGAAAAGATTTGGGAGTACATACAGAAGAAATTGTGATCATACACAAAAAGATGACAGAGATGATGGTGATGAATAGCACAATTCAAGAAATCAAAAAAACACTCTCAGTGAATAACAGCAGATTGGAAGAGGCAGAGGAAAGAATTAGTGATATGAAAGACAGTATATCTGCAGTCAAACAGATAGCAGAATTAATCAATAAAAAGATAGAAAAAAATCCACCAGGGACTTAGGGACCTGAACGACAATGCAAACTCACAAATGTGTATTATCCGCATCCCACAAGGAGAAGAGAAGGGAAAGGGGACAGAAAGGGTGTTGGAGGAAATAATGCCTGAAAACTTCCCAAACCTACTGCGGGAGATGGACGTACATGTCCAGGAAGCAAAACACACCCCGAACACCATAAATACCAACAGACCTACCCCAACACATGTACTTGTCAAATTATCCAATGCACAAGATAAAGAGAAAATACTAAAGCAAAAAGAGAAAGGAGAAGCATCACATACAAAGGAGGCTCCATAAGATTAAGTGTTGCTCTCTCATCTGAAACCATGGAGCCAAGAAGGCAGTGGTATGACACAATTAAGGTACTAAAAGAAAAGAATTTCCAACCAAGAATACTCTATGCAGCAAAGCTGGTATTCAAAAATGATTGAGAGTTCAAAATATTCACAGAAAAACAGAAACTAAGAGAGTATGCCAATAAGAAACCTACCCTTAAAGAAATACTAAAGGGAGTTATGCAGGAAGAAAGAAAAAAGAGAAGAGACAGAGTTGGCGGAGAGTGTCAGAACCACTAAAACTATAAAAAGAGGTGAAAAAATCTAACAACAGAAGACAAACACAAATCCAAACAAAATATGGGTAATACAAGTAATTCCTTGAAAGTAATAACACAGAATATCAATGGATTAAACTCACCTGTAAAGATACGTAGCCTGGAAGACTGGATAAGGAAATATGACCCATCTATGTTGTCTACAAAAACTCATCTTACAACCAGGGATTCAAGGATGTTGAAAGTGAATGGCTGAGAAACAATCTTACAAGCAAACAATAACCAAAAAAGGGCAGGAGTAGCTACAATAATATCAGACAAAATAGACTTGAAATGCAAAACAATTATGAGAGACAAATATGGACACTACATATTAATGAAAAGGATAATCTTTCAAGAAGAACGAATAATCAGAAACATTTATGCTCCTAACAAGGGCGCCTCCAAATATGGGAGGCAAACACTGGAAAAACTAACTGAAAGAAGAGATGCCTCTACAATTATACTGGGGGACTTTAATACACCACTATCAACTTTGGATAGAACATCATAAAAGAAATTCAATAAAGAAACAAAAACTTTGAACAGTACATTAGAGGAGCTGGACCTAATAGACATATACAGAACATTACACACAAATATATCAGGATATATATTTTTCTCAAGTGCACATGGATCATTCTCCAAGATAGACCATGTGCTAGGCCACAAAAAAAGTCTCAATGAATGCAGAAAGATCAAAATGATACAAAATACTTTCTCTGACCACACTGGAGTGAAAGTGGAAATCTGCAAGGGCCAGAGACACAGATATTGCAACAAAATATGGAAATTAAACAGCACACTATTAGAAAAACAGTGGGTCAAAGAGGAAATCTCAAAAGAAATTAATAACTACCTTGAAACTAATGAAAATGATAACACAACATGCCAAAACTTCTGGGATGCAGCAAAAGCAGTACTGAGAGGGAAATTTATAGCCAAAAATTCATACATCAAAAAAGAAGAGCGCCTTTCGGCCGGAACCGCCATCTTGCAGTAATTCGCCAAAATGACAAACACAAAGGGAAAGAGGAGAGGGACCCGCTATATGTTTTCTAGGCCTTTTAGAAAACATGGAGTTGTTCCTTTGGCCACATATATGCGAATCTACAAGAAAGGTGATATCGTAGACATAAAGGGAATGGGCACTGTTCAAAAAGGAATGCCCCACAAATGTTACCATGGCAAAACGGGAAGAGTCTACAATGTTACCCAGCATGCTGTTGGTATAGTGGTAAACAAACAGGTTAAGGGCAAGATTCTTGCCAAGAGAATTAATGTACGCATTGAGCATATTAAGCACTCTAAGAGCCGAGATAGCTTCCTAAAACGTGTGAAGGAAAATGATCAAAAAAAGAAGGAAGCTAAAGAGAAAGGTACCTGGGTCCAACTGAAACGCCAGCCTGCTCCACCCAGGGAAGCACACTTTGTGAGAACTAATGGAAAAGAGCCTGAGCTACTGGAACCTATTCCCTATGAATTCATGGCATAAGTGATGTTAAAAAAATAAATAATAAAAGATTTGTGGATTGTAAAAAAAAAAAAAAAAAAAAAAAAAAGAAGAGCTAAAGTTGAAGAACTAACTGCACACTTGGAGGAATTAGTAGAAAAATAAGAAAGTAACCCAAAGGAAGAAAGAGAAAGAGAACAAAGATAAGAGCAGAACTAAATGAAATAGAAAATAAGAAAGCACTTGAAAAGACATAAAACAAAGAACCTATTCTTTGAGAAGATCCACAAAATTGACAAACTCTTAGCTAGACTACTAAAGAAAAAGAGAGAAGATTCAAATACACAAAATAAGAAATGAGAAAGGAGATATGACCACTAACCCCACAGAAATAAAGACTATCATAAGAGGATACTTTGAAAAACTATATTCCAACAAGAAGGACAATTTACAGAAAATGGACAAATTCCGAGAAACATATAAGCTGCCTCTATTGACGAAAGAAGAAATTGATTTTCTCAGCCAACTAATTACAAGTAAAGAGATAAAATCAGTCATCAAAAACCTCCAAACTAAGAAGATCCCAGGGCCAGAGGGCTTCACCAGTGAATTCTACAAAATATTCTGGAAAGAACTAATGCCAATCTTGCTGAAACTCTTCCAAAAAATCAAAACATTACCTAACTCATTCTATGATGACAACATTACAAAGACAAACAAAGACACCACAAGAAAGGAAAATTACAGACCAATTCCTCTAATGAACGTACATGCAAAAATCCTCAAGAAAATACTTGCTAATCGTATTCAACAACACATTAAACAAAATGACAACATGACTAAGTGGGATTAGTGCCAGGTATGAAAGGATTGTTCAACATAAGAAAACCAATCAATGTAATACACCATGTAAAAAGATTGAAAGGAAAAAATCACATGATCATATCTATAGATGCAGAAAAAGCATTCGACATAATACAGCCCCCTTTCCTGATAAAAACATTGCAAAAATTTAAGAATACAAGGAAATTTTCTGAACATGATAAAGGGTATTTATGAAAAACCCACAGCCGACATCGTTCACAATGGTGAAATCCTAAAAATTTTCCCCTAACATGAGGAACAAGACAAGGATGCCCACCATCACCCATTCTATTTAGCACTGCCTTAGAAGTACTAGCTTGAGCACTGAGGCAAGAACCAGATTAAAAAAGGCATCCAAATTGGAAAGGAAGAAGTCAAAATTTCATTATTTGCAGATGACATGATCCTATACATAGAAAACCCTGAGAGGTCTACAACAAAGCTTCAGGAACTCATAAAAGAGTTCAGTACAGTCACAGGTTATAAGATCAATGCGCAAAAATCAGTAGCATTTTCTGTACACCAGTAATGAGCAAGCTCAGGAGGAAATCAAGAAACAAATACAATTTACAATAGTAAATAAAAAAATCAAAAACCAAGGAATAAACTTAACTAAACAGGTAAAGAACTTATACACAGAGAACTACACAACACTGTTCAAGGAAATCAAAGAAGACTTAAATAAATGGAAGAATATTCCCTGTTCATGGATAGGAAGACTACATATTATTAAGATGTCTATCCTACCAAATCTGATCTACATGTTCAATGCAATCCCAATAAAAATCAGCACAGCATTCTTAAATGACCTAGAAAAACTAGCTATGAAAATTTGGAAAGGAACGAGGCCCCAATATCCAATGACATATTGAAAAAGAAAAATGAAATTGGAGGAATCACACTACCTGACTTCAAAACATACTACAAAATGACAGTAGTGAAAACAGCATGGAATTGGCATAAGGAGAGAAACACGGACCAATGGAACCAAATTGAGAGTTCTGATATAGATCCTCATATATACAGTCATATAATATTTGATAAGACCACCAAACCCTCTCAACTGGGAGAGAATGGCCTCTTCAACAAATGCTGCTTTGAAAATGGATATCCACATGTAAAAGAATGAAAGAGGATTACCAACTCACACCTTAAACAAAAATCAACTCAAGATGGATCAAAGACCTACATATAAGAGCCAAGTCCACAACGACCTTGGAAAGCAAAGCAGGGGAGCATCCACAGGACCTTGTAATAAGAAATGGCTTCATGAACTTCATACCAAAAGCACAAGCAGCAAAAGAAGAAATAGATAAATGGGACTTCCTCAAAATTAAAGCTTCTGCACTTCAAAGGAGTTTGTCAAGAAAGTGAAAAGAGAGCCTACACAATGGAAGAAAATATTTGGTAACCTTTTATCTGATAGGAGACTTCTATCTTGCATATATAAAGAACTCCTATATCTTGAAAATAAAAAGACAAACAGCCCATTTACAACCTGGGAAAAAGATTTGAACAGATGCTTCTCCAAAGATGATATACAAATGCCTAAAAAATACATGAAAAAATGCTCAAAATCCCTAGCTATTACGAAAACGCAAATCAAAACAACAATGAGATACCATCTTACTCCCATAAGTCTGGCAGCTATCAAAAAATCAAAAGACTACAATTGTTGGAGAGGATGTGAGGGAATGGGAACACTCACCCACTGCTGGTGGGAACACAGAAGGATCCAGCCAATATGGAGGACAGTTTGACGGTTTCTGAAAAAACTAGCTATAGATTGGACATATAACCCAGCAATTCCACTGCTGGGTATATACCCAGTACAACTGAAAGCAGGACACAAACTGATATACGCACACCAATGTTCACAGCAGCTTTGTTTACTATTGCCAGAAGTTGGAATCAACCCAAATGCCCATCAACAGAATAATGGATAAATAAAACGTGGTATATACATACAATGGAATACTACTCAGCTTTAAGAATGAATACACTATAAACACATGCAATAACATGGATGAATCTTGAGAACTTTATGTTGAGTGAAGCAACCCAGGCATTGAAGGACAAATACTACATGACCTTAATCATATGAAATAAGTAAACCAAGCTGCCTCAGAGAGCTGGAGACTGGATGATAGGCTTAAAAGAATTTGCGGGGTAGAGTAAGGGTGCAAGCTGACACCTATCTAGATGAAATCTATGATAAACTGGAGATCCCTGAGCTGGAAGCACTGGCTTTCCCTACCCCTGGGCCTCCTTTTCTTCTTGACTATGGGGGACAACACTACCCTCCTGACACCATCCAGCTGGAGGCCTCTCTGCACGAGCCCATGTACTCCCTGCTCAGCCTCCTCTCTCCACTGGACATTGTGCTCTGCGTCACTGTCAGCCCGAAGGTCCTGGCCATCTTCTGGTTTGACCTCACCTCCACCAGCTTCTCAGCCTGCTTCCTCCAGATGTTCATTATGAATAACTTCCTGCCCATGGAATCATGTACCTTCCTGGTCATGGCCTATCACCGCTATGTGGCCAACTGCAAGCCTCTGCACTACCCGTACATCATCACTGACCAATTTGTGGCAAAGGCTGTTTTCTTCATGTTTGCCCAGAACACGTTTCTCACTGCACCTATCCCTATCCTTAATGCCCAGCTCCATTATTGAGGAAAAAATATAACTGAGAACTGTATCTGTGCCAACCTGTCTGTGTCCAAGCTCTCCTGTGATACTGTTGCCCTTAACAGAATCTACAATTAATTCTGGCAATGATTATTCTGGGCTCTGACCTCGTCCTCATTTTCCCTTCCTATACAAAAATTCATATCTTTGAAATGATTAAATAATGTATGGTAACATTTTTTAACAAGTCAATTTTATTGATACATATTAATAAAGCATGAATTCATCTTAAGAGCACAAAAAAAAATAAAAATAAAAAAATAAAGAAGATGTGAGGTTCCATATCTGGGGCCCCCATCTTTGGAGAGTTAGAAAAGTGGTCCCTGGGAGCTGCCGGAAGAGACCCAGGGCCTGTCAGATATCTGGGAAGGTGCTGCTTGGGGCTCATTCATTCAAAAAATAATATACCATTTCCAGAGGAAGGCCTACAAGCAGAATTTGAGCTAGACTTTCCTGCAGTACCACCTCTGCCACTAGCTCCAGCTCCAGATGCAGCTTCTGGGTTGCAGGTAGCTCAAATTTTAGAGGCATCTCTAAAATCAATTGTAGGGCTTGCCCAGCAGCTGATAAAGAGCTAGAGAGTGCAGGAGTCTCTCCCTCTCCCAAACCAAGCCCTCCCTTGAGAGAGGAACTGTGGACCCTCTTCCAGTGGGTCAGGAGGGCCCTAGCACTGATCCATTGATCCTTAATCTAAGGCCCTGCAAGTACCAAGCGTCACTGCTTCCTGGGCTTTAGGACAAAAGAGACAGGAATTAGTGAGCGATGAGGATTTGGAGAAGTAGGAGGGTGATGAAAGGTAAAAGGAACTAAATATTTGGGTAGGGACACTATTTTTTTTTTTTTGGTATAGAGCAAGCTATTTTATTTTTAAGATTTATCTTATTTATTTTCCCCCCCGCCCCCACCTCCCAGTATCTGCTCTCTTCTGTCAATTTGTTGTGTGTTCTTCTGTGTCCATTTGCATTCTCAGCGGCATTAGGAATCTGTGTCTCTTTTTGTAGTGTCTTCTTGCTGCGCCAGCTCTCTGTGTGTGCAGCGACACAACTGGGCAGGTTGCACTTTTTTAGCATTGGGCAGTTCTCCTTGTGGGGTGCACTCCTTCTGTGTATGGCTCCCCTACGCAGGGGACACTCCTGGGTCACATGACATTCCTTGCACCTGGCAGTACTGCACATGAGTCATCTTTCCACATGGGCCAAGAGGCCCTGGGTTCAAACTCTGGACCTCCTATATGGTAGGTGGATAATCTATTAGTTGAGCCACACCCACTCCCACAGCAAGTTCTTGACAAGAATATTATATTAAGTATCTGTTTATACTGTAGCCTGGAATTGCGGTTTTCTTCTTTCATTTCTTGTGTTAATTAAAATGAGATACTGCCTAACTCTGTCCTCCTTAAATTAAAAAAGTCTTCTGAGTCATCATGCTTTTGATATGTGAAAATTTCTAAGGGTCATCCATCCTTCTCTGATTTGCTGAAAGAACACACAAGTGCCCATGTTGCAAGCAGATGTGCACGTCCGTATCACTAAACTAGGTGAGGAGCAGAGACATCCCATCAGAACTCCTGGGATGAGGACTGAAGGGGCATTAAGGGGGCACAGCAAAAACCTCCCAAACGTGGGTGTGCTTAAACATCATACTTTTAAGGACAACTTCCTGATGCTTTTTGAAAAAGAGGGAATATTTTCTGGCCCTCATGCTAACATTTATTTTTACTTCTAATTAGGAATTTCTACTTTTCATGGTGAACTCTACAATTCCAGCACTAAGTGAGGGGAAATGTAAAAAGATCAAAACTTACACTGTGGAAAGGAAAAGGACACAGGAAGATTGATAGCAAGTGGACTAAGAGCAGGCAGGAAGGTGCCTCCTCAGTCCCCATCGAGCGAGCGACATGGTCAAGCAGGTACCTTAGATTGTATCCTCCTGAGATCCTGGGTCCTGAATTCAGTAACTGTTACCTGGTTGACTTGTATCCAAGGCAGACATTTCTGATGCAGCTTTTAAGGCTACAGCTGGGCCTCCTGTCATAAGCATTCCTCTCCCTGTGAACTGGTATTTAACTACTGTGGGTGTAGGGAATGAGGACTCATGCTTTAATTGGTACAGTTTCTCTATGAAGTAATGGGCAAATTTGCTACTGGATGGCAGTGACAATATCATGAACATAGATAACATCACCGAACTCCATACTTGACAATAAGCAAATGGAAAATTTTAGGTATGTTACCAGAATAAAATTTTCAAACATAGAACTATACAACACAGAGAACCCTAAAGTTAACTTGGGCCTACATTTACGAATATAATTCTGGGAAGCGGATTTGGCCCAATGGATAGGGCATCCACCTATCACATGGGAGATTCAAATTTCAAACCCAGGACCTCCTGACCCGTGTGATAAGTTGGCCAACAAGCAGTGCTGATGCATGCAAGGAGAGCTGTGCCACGCAGGGGTGTCCCCCGCCTAGGGGAGCACCAAGTGCAAGGAGTGCACCCCATAAGGAGAGCCGCCAAGCACAAAAAAAAAAAGGCAGCCTGCCCAGGAATGGCACCACACACACGGAGAGCTGATGCAGCAAGATGATGCAACAGAAAGAGACACAGATACCAGGTGCTGCTGACAAGAATACAAGCAGACACAGAAGAATACATAGCGAATGAATACAGAGCACAAACAACTGCAGGAGTGGGGAATGGTGGGGAAAGGAGAAAAATAAGTAAATCTTAAAAAAAAAAGCATAATTCTAATCTTGCTCTTTCATCATTTATAACGAAAACACTGCATTAAGGCCAAGACTTAACAGGGAAAACTGCCGGTGAAAGGGTTATATGGAACTCTATAGCTTATTCTTGATTTTACCACTACATATCTAATAAAAAGAAAATGTACTGAAAGAGCAAACCAATAAGTTCAATATTAATAGATTAAAGGAAAAATACAATGAACATGCCAAATGCTGCGCAAAAAAACATTTGTCAACATCTAATACCTTTTCATGACGAAATACAAAAAACAAACAAGCCAATTGGAGTAAGATTATATAGCTAGCATCATAATCAGTAGTGAATGACTATAAGCATTCCTGACAGGATCAGGGGCAAATTAAACATGCTGTTTTTGTCACTGCTATTCATCACCATACAGGATGTCCCAACGTGAGCAATTAGGCAAGAAAACGAAGGCAGAGGCATCCAAATTTGAAAGAAAGAATGAAAACTATCTGTATTTAGAAATGACATGATTTATATATAAAAAACCCTTAGTACTCACAAAATACTGTACCGGCTACTAAACAATGTCAGAAAGTTGCACAAAAGTCTACTTGTATTTCTATAACATGGCAACAAACAATCTGAAAAGAAAATTAAAACCATTTCTTTTACAACAGCAACAGAAAGAAAATATTTGGGATGAAATTTAACCAAGGAAATGCAAGATTTGTTACCTGAAAACTACAAGCCATTGATGGGACTCATTCAAGGAGGGCGACCTGGGGAGGACGTTTCAGGAGCCTGACATGAGCGGAGACTCAGGACTGAAGCGTTTTACTCACTGTGGACAGGGCATGCATTGCCCCACGGCCACTGTGTCTTCCTGCATCTGTACTGCACCATGAAGCCTTCGCCCTCAAGGGACAGAGCAACAGTTTTGGGGCCTGAAGGGGAAGTCTTCTTCACTTGCTCTGAGGTTCAGATGGGCCAAAAAGATGAGTCAGGCTCTCTCTCCTGACAGCCAGGGCAGCCAAGGAAACTGGGAGCTTCTGATTCCTTTTAGGACTGGCGCTTCCTTCAGGCCACAATCAGAAACTCTGAAATTAAATGTTCATATTATTTAGGGCCATAATTCTGCAAGTTCAAAGGAAATGGAACTGTGAAGTGCCTTATGAGAATCTATGCAGATAATTAGAAGAAAAATGCAAGTTAAATATAGAAAACTCAATTGATTTCCCCTTCTCTGCAAGGAACAATGAAATAAAAAACACAAACAAGTGCATTTATAATAGTAAATACAGGCAATAAATTTCCTTGGTCAAATGTAAGCAAATACGTAACTATCTTTATCTCATAAACTATGAAATATTTGAAAAAATTTTTAAATAAAATAAAAAAATATTCCTTATTCATGGTGGGTAGACTCAATATTTTTAAGATCCTATACAAAATCTCATAAAGATAGTTTGTAGATATTTATTTTACTCCTAGAATGGCATGGAAAACACTTAAGAAAATCAAAATTGAAGAGCCCACACTGGTACCGATCCTTATTATAAATGTAATTAATTAGCAGTAACTTTGGCACACAGAAAAAAGGAAAGAACAATAGAGTCCACATATAGACCTATGAAAACACAGTCAAGTGAACATAATCTTTTGAACAAATGGAAATGGAAGAACTGGATGGTCATATGCCGTGGGAACTAAGGAGTCACACACCAAAACTCATATGCAGGGAGGGCTACGTCAGGTTTATTTCTCCTACTTATATATCATGTATTTTTGGATTTGGTCAGGGCTGTGCTTAAAGTTAAATTTCTCAAGGATGTTTTGTCTTGGAACAAGAAACCTTGTCTCTAGACTCACATTCTATCTAGTGGCAGAAGTGCAAGAAACAGCCATTTTCAAACTTCAAGCAAAAAGAGATCGCTTGTACAGAGATAGAAAGGACAGAGCTATTTTTGCTCTGAACCAAGAAGAGATGAGCTTTAATAAATCACTTAGCCATGCCCTTGCTGAGGTGGTGGGACTAATCTCCACATCTCCCCCCTTTCTTTTATGAGCAGGTGGTTTTATTTGAGTAGCTGTACATACAGCGGCCAGGTAGTCATGTCATTGGGTGGTACATAGCCACAGCTGGAAGATGCATCAGCATCCTATAAATATAATAAGACAGAGACAACTCCATCCTTTTATTGTTGCCCACCATTTAAAATTTAGATTGGAATACCATGTTGAAGGGTTCAGCTATTGCAACAGTTTGGCTAAGATATTTAGTGGTTTCTTGAGCTCGATATTTTAAGGTTCATAATTGCCACTCTAATTGCAGGTGGAGAGCCTCCAGTAATCCATTGTATGAGTGGAGAAGTGATTCTGAAGGTGTTTTCTTATTTGGTTCCAATTGTGTTGGATATCATTCCATTTTAAAAGAGTGACATGAATGTTAGAATGCCTCCAATCAATTTCACTTATTAGTAGCCCTGCAGGAGGAATCCATATCCTCCTGTCCATGTTGAATCATTTGAGGATAATGGGGGCCCAGGATCCCACCAGGTGGTGAGAGCAAATTAGGGTGAACCTGCTATATAGACCCAATAGCACTGATTAGCAGTGTAGGGGTTAAAAGACATAAGGATAAGCAATATGTCCATTTTCCATTTTCCCACTTTAGCAGAATCACTAGTGACTAAGGCCAAATAAGCTAAAAAAAGGATTTTCAGGAATCGTAGGGCACCCAACTCATGCCATAAGACTTTGTACTTCATTGCCCAATGTTTTTAAGACTCCCCCATGTAATCGGTTCAGCTCTTTGGGTAGTCTTCAGGGGGATGTTGGTCAATTGCAGGTTGAGTGCTTCCGGGCTCAGTATTGGGTTGTGCTGCAGATTCCACCAGGCCATGGTATGGTTTTATGTGCTTTGCTGGAAGCCAAAGAGGTTACCCTAGGGAAAGAACATATGCATACCCTCTTCCCCATGTTAGCACATTTACTGGACCATGCCAATTACCATTAGCTTCTTGTCCATCCAGGGGTTTGTATAACACTTTAGGATATATTTTTACACTTGAAACCTGAAAATGTTCTTCTGCTGCTGTATAACCATCCTCACTGCAATTATAAAAATGTAAAGTATAGAAGGCTATTTTTACGACATCCTTTGGACTGGTTAGACCTAACAACCTATTCCCCCTTTGTTGTTTTGCAAGCATTGTTTTAAGGTGGATGAGATTATTTAATAAAAAAAAAAATTGTTAACATAATATTACTAGTATAATGCAATAGGGTTTAAACTACAGCTTTTTTATACAGTTAGATTTTTATTATTAGGCTAAGATAGATGTTTGGGTTATGCACACAGCCTTGGGAAAGCATTGCAAAATTTATTGTTGGCTTATATACATATGAATGCATGCTGGCTTGACGTGCCTAAGGAGATTTTAGAGAAAGCTTTAGCAAGTTTTAAAATAAAGTGATAGTGACATAATTGGATATTAATTTTTGTAATAAACTAACCATATTTAGGGTTGCTGCACATAGCAGTGGTGTTACTTTAACTTATGATAGCTTACTGTTGTAGATTACTCTATGGCAGCTTTCAATGTGATTTGGACAAGTACGAGTTAAACAATCTACCTTATGGCAGCTTTCAGAAAAATTAGATGAGTATGAGTTAGAGCATTTGCTTTTTGATTTTGAAGTAGAGAGGTGGTTTTTATGATATGCTATTTTTAATAACAAAATTATGATGAACAACATATTTTTATTTAATATCATGTTGGAATATTATTAAATTTTTAGGAATTTGATCTATTTTTTAAGTATTTATAGGAACTTTTAACTCATACAACTTTAATAGAGGGTTAAAGATTTCTTTTAATTTTATAACACTTTTAAATATTGTTCATTTAACTTATAACATATTAAATGAACTTAACTATTTTATTACTTTACTTCTTTCAAGGTAAAAGAACAAATCCTTTGCAAAAGCTTGAAATAAGATATTTTGCAGGATCTGACTTTGAAAAAGCATGTTTAAACATTATGTGCTCTTAAAAGTGTTAAGACTTGTTTTTCTTCAACAGCCAAGGACATGATATGGTTAAAGTACAAGAAGCTATTTTGATAAAAACATGTTTTATATATTCTGATTATTCATGAGAAAAATTCTTTATAACATTTTTATTAAAGCAGACTAATGACTTAAGAAACTTTGAGAAATTTAACTTTGCATCAGTGTATTATTTGATACTAAAGCTTTTTAAAACTTAGTAGATAGACCCACAAGATCTTAACTTACCTTTGTCCACAAAAATTCCTTTTCCGCATACCTTCTTCACTTTCTGTATTCATTCAGGTTTGTCCCAAATTTTACTCTTTTGAATAACTAGTCATTTTATCTCAGAACAAAATTATATTCTGTTTCCTTAATAATAAAAACACATTCTATACACCCTACATACGTAAGTTGCCAAAAAGTTTTTGGAAACTGTCTCCAAGCAAACTTTTTACAACATACAATTACCATGAACAATGAACAAACTTGTTAAAATAATGATTCAATTGGGTTATATACAAATATAAATTTTTTAAAAATTTCAAATACTTAGTAGCATGTAATACTAGAAACAGTTTTTTAGAAACAAGTTGGCAAGGGAGGCTGGCTGCTAATAAGTCTTCCTGTTATGAAGTTACTTTTTGTTATTATTATCAATTCAGTTTCTGTTTTATAATGACTTTTTAGAATTAGCTATTTACACACTTCAATTCAAACAATGCTTTCATAAACTTCTTATAAGTGTTTATAACCACTATAATTATTTATCTAAGACAGATTTTACCTTCACAGAACACATTCTCTCACTGAATGCTACCACAATACTTTTAACAACTTGCTATATGCATTTAAGTTTTGTGTTGCATATTTCCATTTTCATTTTATAAAAACTAGCCATTTTATTTTAGGACAAATACACTTTTTTGAACAAACTTGTTAAATTTCAGTTAGCATTCCCACAAACTTTTTATCATTTTTAATATTCATTTAAGTTTTATATCCTTCATTTTATCCTGTGAAGAAACATAATTATTTTAATCTAGGCAAGATCTACTTTTTATGAAGAAATTTACAGTAATTTCATTAATCAAGACTTCCAATTTGTATCACTGTAGAGATCTTATTAGCATTGTTACATATGCATTAATATAAGTGATGTGGGCTATGGGTGGGAGGCTCTTCATTTCTTCATAGATAACCTACACTGTTTGTGACTTGTAGGGGTGGGGCGGTAAGAGGCTGCAATCCTGCCCTTGGTGCCCATGGCAATGACTCCAGTCCCAGGAAACAGTTTAGCAATGCAAACTCTATAAACTTTAAATATTCAGAGAAAATGCAAACCAAATATGCTAAAAGCTTATCTAGAATGTATAAGGTCCATGCTAAAAGCTTACCTAGGATGTGGAAGATATATGCTAATTCAAGCCTATTGAGCACTGAAACAAAAAACAATTTGACCCTTCCTCTCTGTATAAAAGGAACTCAAAATTCGTGTTCAGGGCTCGGGTTTGAAACAGAAAGCTCCCGAGTCCAGCTGGCCATCAATAAATCATTTTTCCTTCTCAAAATCATTCCTCAGTCCTGGCCTTTCCATACACAAATAATTGAACCTCTCTCAACTTCTACACATAAGCAATTATTTATTCATTTACATTACTATCTGGAAGTATTAAAATATACACTGACATTGAACAAACAAACAGAAAAACAATTATAACACACTAACAGAAACATAAAGCTTACAATTTTATTCATAATTCTAGGTCCAGAGTTCACATAATTCAAAATCTAAGGTTCCCTTATCAGGGAAGCAATCTAAAGAATTTGTTTGAAGCAAAGTAAGAATTTGTTCTTCTTTCACTTTACAATTAGCTGCTTTCAATAGTTGTTGAAAAGTGTGGAGAAAGATCTCCTGTTGCTCTGATAATGTACTTCCCATGGTACACTAGCGTCTGCAGTCAGCTTACCTCTCTCAGGGCAGCTGATGTCCTGTCTGTGCAGGATGCGTAGTCTGGACCAATTTTCCTACACAGGCATGTTTCTATGACTGAACCCAGGGGGCAGCTTACCTCAGGGGTTCCTGGGATCACTGGCAGCGATAAATGTCTGCACTGCAGTTACACTGGACTATTCCCAGGGGCCCTCCCAAAAAATTCGCCTCTGCTACGGGGAAAATCAGTTGGCCCATGTTTGGGTACCAATTGTCATGGGAATGAAAGACACACACCAAAACTTATATGCAGGGAGTGCTTCATGTGCTTTATTTCTTTTGCTTACATATCATGTATTTTTTGATTCAGCCAAGGATTGTGGTTGAAGTTCTATTTCTCAAGGATGTTCTGTCATGAAACAAGGAGCCATGTCTCTAGACTCACATCCTATCGAGCAGAGGAAAAGTGCAAGAAGAAAGTTCAAACTTCAAGCAAAAAGAGATAGCTTGTGCAGAGATAGCAAAGGGAGCAACCCTTACCTTCCCTGCTCAGGTAGAATCACACAGAAAGGTCCTGCCTCCTCTCACTGCTACAGCTCTGAGAGGAGCCTCATAAATCAAGAACTTTGGTGGCTAAGCAGGATAAACTCTGAACCACTCCCTCTTCCCTCTTATGGGATATTTTGCAAGAAAACGGAAGTTCACTCCCAGCAGGGCAAGACAGGACCTTAGAAGACCAGGAAACCCTTTCAGGAGTCTTCCCTGAGACCATCCTGAGATTCACACCTTTCAGAAAGTAGATCTAGGCACTGGGCATTCTTTTTGTCATCACTTCCCCCACTGGGCAGTAATCTATGATCTACTGGGAGTGATCATCCAATACACCCTCTTGTAAAATGGTCTTGGTATCAAGGTGAGCAGCTATGAAACCTTATCTGGGCAAAATTGTGTGGGATTTGTATCCCCATGAGGAATAAACATCTCCCCTTGGAAGCTCTCTTGCCACGGGCCTGCACACCTCATTGCCATACAGCACCGTCCTCCTGGAGTCAGCTGTGCACCAGCACACATCCCGATTGCGTGGATATTTTCTTTTCCCCTGGAGCTGGCTGGGCTGGGAGATAGGACACAGGCCTGATCACCAACCATGTTCCTCTTCTTTGTAGTCGGCAGGGTGCCTGTCTCCCCACCAGATCAGCCCCCTCCGCAGTGTCACTCTCAGTGCACTTGGCTGGGTGCAGGCCCATTGCTCTCTCACTCCTAATGCTCTGTGGACACCTGCATGCACACCAGATTACCCTGTGGCTCTCCTCCCTGCTGCAGTCAGATGGGCACCAGTACACAAACCTGATTTTCTGTCAGCCTCCCCCCACCTCCCACAGCAGGCTGGGCATCGGCACATGCTCCCTATCATCTGACAGCTACCCTCAACCCTGGGTCCAGATGGGTCCTGGGACACACATGATCAGTCCGGGGTTCTCCTCTTCCTCTGAGCTGGCTAGGCGTAGCTCTGCCCACCTGATCATCCTCTGGTCCTCTCTCCCCAGAGATGCCTGGACACTGGTCTATGGCTCTCCTCTCCCCCATGCCAGCTGGGTGCCAGCACACTGGCTCCCCTCCCACTGGGAGCCAACTGGACACCAGCACAGAAACCTAATTGCCCAGGGGCTCTACTATCCCCTGGAGTAGGATGGGTCCCAATCTGCCTGTTCAATCATCCTCCCACACTCCACACTCCCCTTCAGCCACCTAGACAACTGAGGACAGGAATAAAATGGCAGAAAGGACACTGTCACTTCTCCATTTTTAGTTGGAGAAACAGAAGAAGAGAGGAACACTCTTTGTTGCATTGGAGGCTATCTCACTCCTCTATCTCACTCCCTATACAAGAATCAACTAAAAAGGGATTTTAGAAGAAACAACCAGCAAGATTGCAGCAGAGTACAGAGCTCCTAGAGTCAGCTCATGGTGTAGGGCAGTTAAGAAAAACCCAGAGCTCTCTAAAGTACCCGCTTGGGGGCTCCAGGAGACCAGAGGAGCATCCTGCAACATCCTTGAAAGAATGGAAGGAGGAGACTGTGCATCTGCAGAGAGGATTCATGAGTAGAGCACTCGATGAGTGCTCCACTGGCAGCACAAACCACCTCAGGAGCTATTCCCTGACTGGAATTGGAAACTCCATTTCCCAAAATTGGGGGAGGAAGAGATGGACGGGCACTAAATTCAGCTAATGATGGGTAAATTAAGCTGGCTGAAGTCTACTCCTAAGAAGAGCGAAACTTTGAACAACTCCCAAGTCAGAAAGAAGCCAGTAGCCATCATTTTGACTATGTCTCCAGCTGTTGCCCACTTGGGTCGGGGAACTGGGACCAGGCAGAGGTAAGGACGATGGAGCAAAAGAACACTCAGTAACCACTCCAGAGGCGCTGGTTCTTGACGCAGGTCTGGTTTATTCAGGAAGTGCTATAGCTTTTATATGCTGTTAGCAGGCGTGTTTATAGCTGATTGGCTATGCTAATTCAGCGAGGCTGGTAGGCTCATTTGCTCTTGTTCCTGGGGGAAGAGGAAAGTACAGGGGCAGACCCGCATGCTTTCACCTCAAGCTTCAGCGCCATCTTTAGGGTGTTCCCCAAAGCATGTGCTTGCCAAAGAGTTTGGTCATCCGACAATGTGCCGAGGCTGCGCTAGTTACATGGGCTGCTCACCTGGCTTAGTCTCACCAGCCTCAGTGGAAGCTGGGCTGAATGAAAATCCAGTTCTGGAACATTCCAGCTTCTTTCCATCCACATGGGATTGCAGCTCTAGGGTAAGCCTTAGCCCCACCTCTGTCAGGGAGGAAGCTGGAGGGCCTGCGCCAGTCTCTCCAGGATCTACAGGCCATGCCACCGAGGCCAGTGCTCATGCTACCTTGCTGCCCAAGCCTCCTCAGGAGTTATCCAGGAATCAGAATCGAAAGCTCTATTTTCTACAATCATGGGAGAAAGAGATGATTAGCCATCGAGTTCAGTTATTGAGTAATAAATTCAGCTCGCTAAAGTATAACCCTCAGAAAAGCTGAAGTCTGAACTTGCCCAAGTCAAAAAGAGGCCAGTAGCCACAATTTGACTCCACCTCTGGCGTGAGGGGGAGCCAGGCTCACGGAAAATCACAGTGACAAAGGGACTGGCTTCTTTCCACCCAGAGAGAGCTACAGCCCTAGCCTAGGCTGCAGCCTCAACTCTGGCAGGGAGGAACCTGGCAGGACTTGCACCAGCATCTCCAGGTAACTACAGTTACATTCTGCTGGCACAGACTAAAGAGTCAGAACTGTTGACATTCTGGACCTGCTCAGCACAGATTGCCACCCAAACCTGAAGCTGATTCCCCACCCCAGACAGGGGATAAAGGGGCTTGAAACTTCATCTGTGTCTCTGGATAATAATAGATTGTCTTGGTCTGCACAAGTTGTATTATTACACACAGATGTGGCTCTGTCCCTAGCCCTGGCAAATGAGAAAGGTGGGAGAAGATTCACTGGTCCCTGGGGTAAGGACGGCATCTTAAGCATTCAGAGCTACAGCACCAACTACATCCTCAGTTTCTACTGCACAAGCAAGGGAGAAAAGGCAAGGAAGCCTAAATAAACGAGAAAACCTGCACCCAGAGTAAAAACATCTAGTGAGCCAGATGCCAAAACACCAGAAACAAACTACAATCCATACCATTAAACAGGAAGATATGGTCCCGTTAAAGGAATAAGATATGCCTCCAGATGACATAAAGGAGTTGAAACAATGAATGACAGGTGTTCAAATAAACCTCCTTAATAAATTCAATGTGATGGCTGAAGAGATTAAGGACACTAAGAAGACACTGGAAGAGCACAAAGTAGAATTTGAAAGCATACACAGAAAAACAACACATACTAAGAAAATGAACAGCTCAATAAATAAAAATACACTGGAGTCAGATGAGAACAGAATTGAGGAGGCAGAGAAGAAGGATTGGTGAATGTGAACACATGGCCTCAAAAAGGGAACATACAAAAGAACAGATGAAGAAAAGGATGGAAAAAACTCTTTAAGGTCTCAGGGAACTAAACAAAAGGAAGAGATGTGCAACTATACATGTCATGGGTGTCCCAGAAGGAGAAGAGAAGGGAAAAAGTATATTTGAAGAAATAATGCTAGAAAATTTTACAACCTTATTGAAGGAAACAGATATCTGTATCAAAGAACCATAACATACTCCCATGCAAGTAAATTTTAAGAAACCAACTTCAAGACACATACTAATCAGAATGTCAAATGGAAAAGGCAAAGAGAAAATTCTTGGAGCAGCAAGAAAAAAGCAATGCATAACATATCAGGGATACTCATAAGAGTAATGCTGATTTCTCCTCAGAAAACATGGGGTAAGAAGGTAGTGATATGATATATTTAAAATACTCTAAAATAAAAACTGCCAGCCAGGAATCTTATATCCAGCAAGACTACCTTTCAAAAATGAAGGTGAGTTTAGAATATTCACAGATAAACAGAAACTGAGAGAGTGTATAACAAAGAGCCTTGTCTTGTAGGAAATACTAAAGGGTGTGCTACAGGCTGAAAAGAAAAGGTGGGGCTTTATTTATTTGAAAGAGTAAGGGATCCTGAATAGCCTAAAGCATCTTAAAAATGGAAAAGTGAAGTTGGAGGACTCTCACTTCCATACTTTAAATCATATTACCTAGCTATAGTGGTAAAAAAAAGAGACCAGTATGGTATTGATATAAAGACACACATATAAACTAATGCAACTGAATGGATGATTCAGAAACAGAGGCTCACATCTATGCTCAGGTGATTTTCGACAAGCCTGTCAAACCCCCCCAGCTTTGGAAGAAGAGTCCACTCAAAAAACAGTATTGGGAGATCTGGATATCCATAGGCAAAAGAAGGAAAGAGACCCTGATCTTATACCTTATACAAACATTAATTCAAATGCATCAAAAAACTAAATAGAAAAGCAAGAACCATAAAGATTCTAGAAGAAAATGTAGGATGGCATCTCCAAAACCTGGTGGTATATGGTGGATTCTAAAAGGAGATAAGAGAAGTGCTGAGGACTACTGATGCTTAATGTAGAAATTCTAATTAGCTTTACTGTGACAGTGTGGAAATGTATAGAGTTGACGGTAACACATTGCAGTGAGTAAAAGCTGGTTTATAAATGGGAATATGGATGCAAAGGGTAGTCTAGGGATGTAAAAGTCAACTGAAAGTAAGCTAGGGAATAATCTAGACACTGAATAACAATATCAGAATGGCCATTACCAAAAAGACAGAGAACTACAAGTGTTGGAGAAGATGTGGAGAGATAGGAACACTTCTTCACTGTTGGTGAGAATGCAGAATGGTACAGCCACTGTGGAGAACTATTTGGCATTGACTAAAGAAGTTAATATACACTTGCCACATAATGCACCAATACCACTACAAAGTATATGTATACCTAGATGCGTTGTGGGAAACTGGCGTACCTGTTCTTTATTGTAAATGTTACACCTGTTCTATTGTAGATGTTGCAGTTGTTAGATGTTGCAGCTGTTCCCTATTAATGTAGATAATGTTGCAGTTCTGATAGCAAACAGCTGCTCCGTAGTTTCCAATAAATAGAAAGTAGAGTCCAGGGTGGAAGCTCTCAGTTTCAGAAGCTGTGAGCCCCTTTTCCCATTTTTATCTCCTCTCTTATGTGTCTCTCTCTATCCTTTACTTCTGTAAGTTCTATGCAATCTTGCCTTCATGCTAGCTTATAGCTGAGCTAATCTCAGCACAGCAATAAGAGCAGTGACACGAACAGACATCTGCACACTAATGTTCATAGCGACATCATTCACAATTGCCAAAACTTGGAAACAACCCAGGTGTCCATCAACAGACGCATGGATGAACAGTTGTATAGTCACATGATGAAATATTATGCAGTTGTAAGAAGAAATGAAGTCGTAAAACACATGACAATGTGGATGAACCTGGAGGACATTATGGTGAACGAAGCATGCCAAACAAAAAATGACAAATATTGTCTTACTGTGTTACTATGAAACAAATATACTGTATAACATATAATATGATTGCTTTAAAAATTATGTTTCTAGTACATTTAAATGAAAAATGAATGTTTTTACTCAACTTTTTTAGTTTTTAATTGTTTTATATTTTCAATTATTAAATGTGCAAAATAAAGCTAATTTTTTAAAAAAAGAAAAAAGGACATAGAGGACAGTTTGAAGCGGATCCCACTCAACCACTCTGACACATTTGAGAATCAAAATCAATAATGATGACCCATTCAATGTAACAGTTCATGAGTAATTGGAAATTTTGTTGAGGAACACGACATTTCCGTAGTCTCAAAGTGACTTCCCACAAAATTCTTGTTAATTACAAAATAGAAAAGGGTAAGTTTACAACGGAGTAGCCTGGTAGACATGACTGCAATCAAGTGAAGGAAGTAAACCGTGCTAATGAGGCAAGTTAAACCCTTTCTCCCTGACAGGATGCAATAACAATATAGCATCACCTTGTGATATTCCTGCCAATGATGCATACATTCTATCTACTATAAGGAAGAAATAGAGGGAAGCAGATGCTACTCAAGTGATAAAGCTTCCGCCTACCTTATGGGAGACCTCGGTTCAATCCCTGGGGTCTCCTGGTGAAAAGGAGAAGATAAAGCATGCTTGGACAGCAAGCCAGAGCCCACGCATGTACCCTTGTGGTGAGCTAGTACCTGCACGAGTGCTCGCACGAACGCCTGCATAGTGAGCAAGTGCCCCACGCAAGTGAGTCACACAACAAGATGACGATGCATCAAAACAGAGAAAATGGGAGAGTCAAGTTGAAGGGTACCAAAAACCAGGAACTGAGGTGGTGCAAAAAACAAGGAACCTCTCTCCCCATCACAGGTCTCCAGGATCAAACCCCGGTTAATCCTAGAGAGAAAATTAGAAGTTGGCAAAACACAGACAGTAAAATGGTGGGGGTGTGTGTGTGTGGGGGGCACAAATAAATAAATATTTTTTTAAAAAAGAAAAGAATATGAAATAGAGGGACATTCTACAAATAATTGGACTATACTTTCCAAGGTACCAAGGTCATGGGCCATAGAGATACAGTGGAACATGAGCAGTTTCAAACAATCAAAGGTATTTGATAACAAAATTACAATAGATAATTCTGCACTACATCCTTTCACTAAGAAGGACATTATTGGAACAATTAATGAAACTTGACTGATATCAGAGAACTGCAGGTTACTATTTTGACAATGTTAATTTCCAAATGCTAACTATCTTGTGGCCGTGTATAAGAATGTCCTTATTTGTACAAAATAAATATCTACAAATGGCTCTCAAATGAGTCTGGATAAAATGAAGGGCCTGTACTATACTTGCAACTTTTAGAAAAATTATACTTTCTTTCAAAATATGAAAAATTAAAAAGATATAAAAATTGAAAAAGCATCATTTTTCAAATAATTATTACTATCATAAAAAAAAACAAAACAAAAGGTACAGAATGGGAATGGGGTAGTTGCAGCTTTAATTCTATTCAAACACCTCAGCAACTCTGCCTTTTACACGATTCTCTATTTCTAGTAATGAGCACATTGAAGGGGAAAAAATGTACACTTGCGCCATCCACTGGTCCTAGAGAAGATATATTTAGGGTAACAGTGAACAATGTTATCATAGTCTAAATGCAAGCATACCTGAAAGGAGACCAGAGACTTGAGCATATCATAAGATTTTCAACGGTTTTCTTAAAGAAATGTACTGGTCAAAGTTCTTCCCTTCAAATATGTCTTGCATCACTACAACTTGACCAGTTTGATTCATAAAGGATCTGTCGTTTACTCAGAACATGGATTCATCACAAAAGAGAGGTAGGAGGTGGAGGTTTAAGGAAGTTAAGACACAATGTTGACAGCCAGGTGGAAAATCAGTCCATAAAAATAGCTAAATCATTGGCAACATACCCCTCCATCAATCGAATTTAAATGACTGTTAAATAAGGTATTAGAATTGATTTGCATGTAGTACAGAAGGATTTGCATTGAGTCCTATAAGGCCAGCAGGTTCTGGAAAAATATTTACGGACTGTATTTTAATATTCAAAATATGACACCGTACAGTTTTGAGCAATAGAATGTAGACTTCAAAGACGCTGCTGGCTGCTAGGTGAAGAATGCATTATAGGGAAGCAAAATGGAAGTAGAAAGGCCATTTAGGGGGTCTGGGGAAATGCAGATGGGAGAGGAAAAGGGATGTGCATTAGGATGGCAGGTGTGCAGTGATGAGGTTTTCTTTTGGGCCAGAACTAGAAATGCAGTGAGGCAGGGCATTAGTCAACTCCCTTTTGCTAGAGATGGAAACACAATGTACCTAGCTAAAGAAAATTAAATAAATTAAATGGAAATGAAAATTTAAAACCGTCATGAATTTTCACCTTGTCTAACCAGTAAACCCAGATACCTGAATTGTGCAGAGCTAAATTCAGAGTTTAGTGGCAGGAGGGCTCTGCCAGTCTTTCAGGCGCTCAGTTCTACTTTCCTTATCACATTCATTCTACAACTATTTTACTACATTGGAAAGGGCAAGGTACCAACACTGGAAGGTGCCAACAAAAGAAGAAGAAAACTGTTCATATGGTTCATTTAATAAGTCTAAGGAACTCTGATTGGTCTCCTTTGACTCACAAGCCCATACCTGAGCAACTCATGTAAACAAACTGACAACTCATCTACTTTGGGTCATGAGCTAACCCTCTGCCTCAAACTAGGGAGAAGAGATGGCCAAGCACAGTAACAGAAAGACCTCCCAAACTCTGAAAGAGTTTAAAGAAACTATCCTCCAAAAGAATAAGCACTATGCCACGTCACATGGAGTGGGGTCAGCTGGTGGCTTAATATAAGTGTAGTTGATAAAATACACCACATTTGTCCTAGCACAAAAAAATGCTTTTTTTTTTGCACAGAGTTCACAATTCACCCAGTGTCCATGACTGTTGTCTGTGTCCCCACCATAACCTGCATCCTGACTTTCATTCTTAGCAATCCCCCACAATCCACTTCACACCAAATCCAGGGCAAATCCTCACCTAGCTCTCCTAACTTGGAGGCATCTGTCACTCTCACCAAAGGCTGAGGCTGTGGTCTCAAAAGAGGTTCAACTGGAAGATCATTTATTTCCTATTTGGGCTGAGGGTCTATGTCCCTTTCTATTTTTCAGGTCCGCCCTCTGTTTTTGCCACATGGGCGGTCCATACATCACAGCTTGTTTCCCAGAAAAAGCGATAGAATGAGAGATACAAAAAGACAGTGATAGAAAGACAGATACATAAATATATACATACATACACAAAAAAGGTCAAATACACTAAGAAAGATCAAATGAGACAAAAAGCAAGACAGAAGGCAGAGATGATTTGTTCATATATCTTGGAAGTGAAATTATACTTCTTTATCCATATTCTATCAAAGAGAAGAGAGTCACTAATTCCAGACAAGGATGGGTATACCAGGAGGCAGAGATAGTTGGAAGCCATTTACAGGCTCTCCAACACATGCTACAATGAGACACTTAATCTGATTGTCACTATCATGGGTAGTCACTGAAGTGTTTTAGGTCCAGAAGGATGATATCAGATTTTCTCTGAATGTGAAGGCCATCATGGTGTGGATGGGCAATGAAGGCAAGCAGGGAAGTTACTTTCCCAAGATCACATCAACAAGAACCAGCACTGTTTGGGGCTGAATTCCTACTATCTTCCATTCTCTCTTGTACTTCTTTCATCTCTGACTGCATGTATTAGATACCTGTGACACCATCACACAAGCTTTAAAGAGGCTATGCATATACATCGGCTAAAGTTCCCAGGACATACAAGCTAGAATGATCCTCATGGTTCAGATAGGAAGACTGGGAAGGCCAAAGAAGCAGAATGACTTTTGCAAAGTCACAGAAATAGGAAAGGAAGGAGAAATGTTTGAATCCAGCCCTCCCTCCTCAATACTGGAGGTCTTGAATTTCACAGCCCTTCCCAGGGTCAGCAAGGATAACATGTTGCTGTAACTGTACACTTAAATAGATGACATGGAAGAGGACAGTGATTAGTCACCACCCAGAGGGATCTTAAGGCAGGTTTTATATACACTGGGGCACAGGTAAAGAGACCCCAGGATGTGAACACACTTCCTTGGAGATATAACCAAAGAGAACTTGGAACCCTGGTAACCAGATATTAATATTGTAGTAAGTCCACTACTCCACTGAATTGAGCAGAAATACTTGAGAGATTAAGATGTTTTCTTGTTTGCCTACTTTACAGGGCTTACCCCAAAGAAAAACCTGACATGAGAGTCTTTTCCAAAGCTTCAGGCATTGGATAACCACTCAATGCAGAAACATCGGGCCATTTAGGAGACACGCAAACATGAAACACGACACAAGGAAGGGGAATGAAGACAAGGTGAACATTTGTGTTCCTGTCTAGACAGGTTCACAGCAATTCCCAGGCCCAGTATGTGTGTGTGGAAGGGAGGGACATGAGGCATGTGTGGTCAAGACCTGGGCATAAGCAGGTCCTTGATGGGATGGAACCCTGCTGAACTTAAAATATTCACACACAGATCATGACTGGCAGGGAGGGAAGGGAAGTGGTGAGATGACAATCTTCTACCCAGATGGTAATCAACAGTGCTCATCTCCTTCCCTCATGGGTTGGAATTCGGCAGAGAGAGGGTGTTTTTCTAATCTGAACATCACATGGGATCTCCCTGGGCAGTGAAGACCAGGCAGGGCCTTGATGCCTTCTGCCCTGGCTGCTGGGCACACTCTTTGCAGACCTCCATCCACAAAATTGGCAAAGATCTGGACAAGACAGTCAATTAGACCACTCTCCTGGGCAAGGGGCAGACGCACCATGCTGATAACAAGCTCAGTATGACAGGGGTGAAGTGGTGCACAGCAGTCTCTATACACACTGTCTGAAAAAGGAAAAGAGGATGTCCCAGACCCCAGCCTGGCAACACCCAAGGCTTCTTCCCAGACATTTCCTGAACAGTGGTCCAGGGACCCACTCCCAATGATATGAGCTGACATTTCTCCACTGACCAGCCCCTGCCTTGTTCATGTGCAGCCACTTTTCCTATATTTGCAATATTCTAAAAAGGAGGTTTTCATACCGTTTTTACTTCATGTTGAACCATGAATGTCATAGCATTTTGTGATTGATTTAACCTTTTTATCATTTGAAAATTTATTTATTTTATTTTATTTACAATATCCAGGAGACTGGGTAAAAAACACTAAAAAATGGAGTATGTTTTACTATAGAAAACAACAAAAATTGGCTTTATATAGTTGCTGTGCATGAAAACAGACTAGAATTATGTGCAAGACATGGCAGGTGGTGGTGCCTTCCTTTTTGTTTTAATATAACATCTTTACTGAGATAACAAACAGAATTGCAAACTTTCCAGAGGCTTGTCAAGTTCAACATTTTCCTTACCAAACCTGAGGTATTCCATGCAGCACTCTCCCTAGCTGTCTTTCCACAACTTCTTAAACATTACAAATCATCATCCTTAGGATTGCTTTTACCAAACAAAGGTGAGGGAACAATATGAAATCCTTTCTCTGTAACTTGCCATCCTCAGGGCAGTTAACTGTATCCCATTGAGGCCAGAAAACTGGGCTGCAGAGAGTAGGGAGAGGGAAGCCCCTTACCCGAGAGACTCACCCTCACACTGCTGATGGAACGTGATGTGATTCTTTTCAGTTGTATTTCAATAGGGCTGCAAGGAAGATCTTATGTGTCCTTTCGTATTATAATGCTTTTCTCACAGGAGCCTACACCTACAGAAATGGAGTTGCTGGGTTGAAGAACATGCGTTTTTAAATTTTGGTTTCTACAGCAAGATAACATGGAAAAGGGGCCATCTCAGTTAAGTTACAACGGCACTCTATGAATGGGGGGGCTTCCCCACATCCCAACCACGGATGTATCAATTCTTTTAACTTATAAAAATCTGGACCAGCCAAACAAATAGAAACACATTTAAATTCGAGTCCACCAAAACTTTAAGATCCAAACATCTTTTCATTAATGGGGATACTGAGGTCCAGAGATGGGGATGCTGGAGCACAGAAGAAACCAGGACCTGAACTCAGGACACCAAATTATCACCATGAACCAGAAGGATGCAGTTCCAAATAATTTTAAGGCATTACGGAACTCTAGAGATGACAGAGTACAAATTCTTCCATTTTCAAGTGAAGAGCCTCAGGATTTAATACTCTGTACTGTCTATACTTTAAAATTTTAGTTTGGTTTCCATAGGATTGAGAACATCTAAAAGTGTAGATGTTGGCTGTTTAGGCAGAGAGTGAGTGAGTTCTCTTTGACCTTTCTAAGCAGGGCCATACTTCTCACGAGCAGATGGAAACTCTTAGGAAGGAGAAAAAGCACACCCAAAATGTAGACACAGGTACATCTATTGCTGAGTGCCCCTGTCATGCTCCCAGCAGGACAGGGGTGAGGTCCTGCCACTTTTTAATCCACTCCTGTTTGCTGTAGGCCAAAGTCAGAGGCAGGCAGACCAGAGGGCATGAGCTGGTCAACTTTGCCTGCCATCACTCAATGCCTCATTCTTCAATGCACAGTACAATTTAACATTATGTTCACAAAAAGGACACAGATAGAAAGCCCTCTTGGACAACCTTGCTCATCTCCCCCTCCCCCTCCCCAACTGACAGCGGCTCCTGGTTGCCAGGCATTTGTTTTCTTTTGAGACGGAACCCTCCACAGGATTCCGCACCGTCAGTTGTGGCTAAGAGGATACAGGCACTCACAGGCAGAGCTGTGCTGACCTCTGAGACATGCAGGGCCTGCTGATAGCCACCAAAGTCTGTTTCCAGCTGCTATTGGAGCAGATTGGTGGTGCTCTGCTGATGTTGTCTCAAAGCCTGAGACAACTTCCAGTGCTCCTTGGCTTTCCTGGGGACTTCCTGGTATGTACAGTCACCGGGATGCTGATAGTGAAGTGCCTTCATACCGAAAGGAGGCATAATGAGCTAGTCAGAAGTATTCTTGCTGCTACTGAAAAACATCATCAAGTCTGTGAGAAAACCACCCTCACGACAACAGCCAATGGAGCGGTTGAATCTTCTGTGGTAGGGGCTGAGCCTAAGACATTACTGACTCTGTGTCTGTCAGCAGTCAATCAACACCTAAACAACTCTTCACTTAAGGATAATATGGACGACCACCTTGAAAGTGAACAGCAAAGTAGGAGGCCTCAACTTTTATCTCATGGAATGATAATGGCTCGCCTTCAAGAACAGATTCAGTCACTCAAAACAGCAGCACACTCCCTTCAATCCTTTACGATGTATGTGAAAAAGACTTTAGAAGCTTCTCAGGTCAATGGGGAACAATTTCCAAAGAAAAGGAGCTATGGTGTGAAGGAAAACATTCACCTTCAGGAAAACCTACCAATCATGGCCCAGAATATGGTGGGATGGAAGGAAACGGAGCAAGAAATGAATGAACAGACACAAGTACTAGACGACTCCAAAGGAAACAGGAAAGAGGCTCTGCAGGAAAAAGACATACACATCAAATCTCTCTCTGAAACCTTGCTGAAGATGACAGTTATCCCTGACCCTGGAAGAGGAACTTACGTGGGTGATGACAATATGGAATTAGAAAAAAAGAGAGACTCAGAAAATGGAGAACACCTAGTCTATCCACCAGCAATTGATGGGAACAAACTTAATGATGTTGTGAACTTAAATGTTTCCTCTAAAAGGCTGGAGAGAGAAGAACTGAAAGCATTCAAAAAAGTATGTGAAGAAGCTGGAAGGACTGAAGAGATGACCGGGCACATAAAAAGTCTGCAGAATCAGAAAGCATCTTTGTACGCAGAAAATTCACACCTGGAAAAGAAGATCGAAAAGCTTCAGATGAAACTTCAAATACTTTCTGAGGTTCAGCAAAAACATGTGCTCCAACTTGAGAGACGTGCAATGGAGGAGGGATCTTACCACACAGAAACAGAGAAGAAACTTCGTGACATATATGGAAAGATGAACTTCATGAACCAGAAGCGAAACCTGTATAAGAAGATGGCTGAAGACATGGAGAAAGAAATGGACCACACCAATTCCTTCTTTCACAACCAGATTATGTTCTACGAGAAGCTAGCTCAGGAAAGGGGACTGAAAGCTCTGTCCACTGAGAGAAAGCTCAAGGAGCTAAGAAAGGAAAACAATTCCATCAAGGAAATCCTGGCAAGAATACACTTGAAGCCCCAGGTTTTCCCAATTGGCCCTCTGGCACCTGAAGTTCAAACTGCAACCATCAGCCTCAAGGTTTGATTCCATTTTCAAAGCTCCTAATTCTGCCCATCCTCAACTACAAAAAAGTTTCTGCCTCGGGTTTTGCTCTTTAAAGGTAGTTTTGATGGATCCCTTGTAGAGTAACTGTGGCCATTTAATGGATATACTTTGATATTACTATGATTTCTAGGGTAGTACTTTACAAATGTATATTTCTTTAGTATAGGTTAGTGAATAATTCCATTTCCATGGATGTTGTAAAGTAAGATGATTAAATATTGTGTTTGAATTCAAAAAACTCAAGCAGTTGGTTTCTTTACGATAAATATAAATGTATTTCTTAAAAAACGAGGGAAAAAAAGAGCAGAAAAATAAAAGAATTCCTTCTCCCATTCCTCAAACTATACAGAATGACTGAAAAATTCCTTCTGAATGTATCTAACAGGTGTGCTTCAAATATGATACCCTTTATAAATGATCTTTTATTTTCACGTAAATTTTTCTTTAAAGGAATTGTAGTTCACAGAAATGTACAAGGAAAGGAGAGGACACTCACATATACGCCATCCTTTCCCGCTTTTATATTTTCCCCTTTAAATAACATCTTAAATTAATAATGGACATTTGTTTTAATTACTGTACAAATATTGAAGCTTTGCTACTATCCGAGGCCTATGATTTACCCTTTGCATTCTACAATTTATAGATCTTGACAAAATATAAAATGCCCTCTATCTGTCATTGCCCAGAAGGGGGAAAGCAGTCCCCTAGGTCGAGGAACAGTAGAGCATGAGGAAGAGTGACTGGGGTTGTAACTGGAGACTAAGTGCTAAGGCAGATCACATGGGGCCTTAGTCGGACTGAATAAGTTTGGATTTTATCCCAGAATTTCTACCTGTAAAGTGGGCTGGGAGATAAGAGTATTATGGGGCGGGAGAAGGGCAAAAGCATCAGGAGGGGCCTGGGGAAACATAGTTGTGTTGGAATCAGCGGGAATTTGGGATGGAGATGAAGATTTGGGCTACATTCTCAGGGGCATCATTTTCTTCCACTTTTATGATCTGTCAACACTACAGCATTCCTAATTACAAAACTCAGGAATATATGAGCGACATAAATAATGGGAGAAACACCTATGTATGTCTAGCCTACTGTGGTAGGGAATACACGAACACATAAGAAGTGAACTCTAAGCCATTTACTAAGTCTGTCCTAAATACTGAATATTAGGGAAATGTACCAAAAGGTGGAAAACTGACTAGAGTAAAAGGGACAGGGAAGCAAATTTGGCTGAACTGACAGAGTCCACCTACCATGTAGGAGGTCCAAGGTTCAATCCCAGGGCCTCCTGACCCCTATGGTGAGTTGGACCACGCACAGTGCAGATGCGGACAAGGAGCGCCATGCCATGCAGGGGAGTGCCCCATATACGGGAGCCACATGCACAAGGAGTGCATCCCATGTGACAAAAGCACAGCCTCCCCAGGACTGGTACCAGACACATGAAGAGCTGAAAGTGAAAGGTCGAAAAACTCTAGGCAAACAGTAACCAGAAAAGAGCAGGGGATACTATAATAATATCAGACTAAACAAACTCTAAATGCTAAAAAAAAAAAGTAATAAGAGATACAGAAGGCCATTATATATTAATAAAAGGGACAATCCACTACGAAGATACAAGTCATAAATATCTACACAGCACACCAGGTTGTACCAAAATACATGATACAAACTTTACCAAATCTGAAGGGAGAAACAGACATCTCTAAATTAATTGTTGGAGATTTCAACACACTATTCACATCTCAGGCACAACATTTACACAAAACATCAACAAGGGAACAGAGAACATGAACAAAATCATAGACAAATTAGACCCAACAGACATATAGAAAACACTGCACCCTAACTCAGAGGATCATACATTCTCCTCCAAAGCGTGGAATCTAAACAAGATACTCCTGAACAATCAGTGGGACAAAGAAGAAGTTGCAAGTGAAACAAGTAAATACATTGAGACACATGAAAATGAGAACATAATTCATCAAACCATGGGATACAGCAAAGGCAGTCTTACAGGGAAATTTATACTCCTAAAGACTTTTATTTCGAAAGAAGAAAGACCTAAACTCAAACAATTCAACTGAACTATAGAAACTAAAAAAACAACAGCAAACCAATCCTAAAGGGGAAGGATAGAAATAAAGATTAGAGCAGAAATAAATGAAATTGAGAACAAAAAAAAAAAGAGAGAGAAAATCGCAAAACCCAAAGCAATTCTTTAAGATCAATTAAAGTGACAGATCCCTAGTACACTAACAAAAGAGAGAGAGAGAGAGAGAGAGAGGTGATGCAAAAATACAATCCAGGGAAGCAGACGTGGCTCAAGTGATTGGGAGCCTGCCTACCTAGGGGAGGCCCCGGGTTCAACCCCTAAGGCCTCCTGCTGAAGTCAAGCTAGCCCACTCAGTGAAGAGCTCATGGCCCACACCACAAACAGTGCCACCAAGAGGTCATGCCACCGAGAGCCGGCACAGCAAGATGACACAACAAAGGGAGACCCAGAGGTGAGGCAGTGAGAGATGCAGCAGACTGGGGAGATGAGGTGCTTCAAGCAACTGAGTGCCTCTCTCCCACACCACAGGTCTCGGGATCAGTTTCCCTGTGCATCCTGAAGAGAAGGACGAGAAGAAAAGAAAAGCAGACACTGAAAGAACACACAGTGAATGGACATAGAGAGCAGACAGCAAGTGCCAACAACAACAGCAACAACAAAAACACAATCACAAATGAAACAATAGCTTACAGCTGGGCCCAAAGAAATGAAAAGGACCATAACAGGAGATTATGAGAAACTGTATGCCAACAAATTAGACAACCTAGATGAAATGGACAAATTCCTTGAAATACATACCCTATAATACCAATACTGGGTATATATCCAGAAAAAGTGAGAGCAGAGAGACAAAGAGACACCTGCACATCTACATTCATAGCAGTGTTCTTCACAACTGTCAAAACTTGGAAACAACCTAGGTGTCCATCAACTGATGGACATCATCAACTGATGATTGGATGAACAAACTGTAGTGCATTCACGTGATGCAATGGTGTGCGCCTTTAAACATCAATGAAGTCATGAAGCATATGACAACATGGAGGAACCTGGAGGACATCATGTTGAGTGAAGCAAGCCAGACACAAAGGACAAAGGCTATATGACTGCAAGATTATGAACCACTATGAAGTGAATATATTGTATAACATATTGTATGACTGCATTTATATAAAAGGAAAACATCAATCAATTTATATAGGTGAAACTTAATTAGTGGTTATGTAAGGCTAGGGAAGGAAGGCTAAGGGGTGTGGAGTTTTTCCTCTTTGGAGTAATGAAATACACCTAAACTTTTGGGGGATGATAAATGCACAACATTAGGATTATACTAAAAATCCCCATTTACACACTTTAGATAGATTGTATTGAATTTGAGAAGATTTCAATGAAACTAATTAATGAATAAATAATAAAGAATAACCATAATTGGTAACTAGGTATAGCATGAGACACAGAGAAAGAATGAGAGGTGAAGAATTTTCTTGTTTTCCTGTTTTTACTTCGTTATCATTATTATTGAAATAACGAAAATGCGCAAAAAACCTTGAAGTGATCAACGCACAACTATGTGATTATACCAAATGACACAGCAGGATGACCATGGTGAATTGGTACTTGCGGAGGAATAAGCAGGAATTTGGGGTGGAGACGGAGATTCAGGCTACATTCTGAAGGGCATCAGTATGTTCCACTTTTATGATCTGTAAACAATAAAGCATTCCTAATTATAATACTCAGGAACAGCTGAATGAAATAAATAATTGCAGGAACACCTATGTATTTCTAGCCTATTACGGTAGGGAATACAAAAAACGATAAGTGAAGTCTAAGTCATTTACTAATTCTGTCCTAAATACTGAATCTGGTGGACAAGAGACTAGAGAAACAAGGACCGCTGGGCCTAACACAGTGCACCTTGATGATGTCACCTCTGCTGCAGTATCAATAAACTTGTCAGTCCCTTGGGCGGTCACGCTCCCATCTCTGGCTTTCCCTTGGAACATAAGCATACACTCCTCTCTGGTTAATTCTCACCCAACAGCAAGAAAAGGGTTTCCCAAAGGTCCCTACCACTCTAAGTACTGCCCTCCTCTTGCTCTCCTCCCACGACTCAGCTTCTTAGAAACAATCCCATGCAGGCCCTCTGCCCAGTTATTCCTCTCTACTTCATCCTCTGTGTTTTCCAACTTGCTGAACACTTGGGAATGACTCCACTCAAACCACTCTCCAAAGGGTACTCCCAATTATCTCCAAAATCTCATATCAAAAGGCCCCTTTCCTCCCTCATTCTTGATCTTTCCTTCCTGATATTGCAGCACTGTTTGGAGATTTCATTCTATTATTCTACTTTTTCCACCATCTTCCTTTGCCCATATTCTCCTAGTGGTTTTCCCTCCTGATTCTCATTTTTACATCTCAGGGTCTCCTCTTCTGTCAATGCTAATGTTCCCCACATTTCAGTCTTCTTCCCACTTCTCTTTCCAGTCAACATATTCTGTTTCAGTGACCACATCCAAATCTATGGCTTCAAATGAATCAATATGCCAGGGACTCTCAACTGTTCACATTTAGCCCAGATCTCTCTCCTGAGAACCACATATAAATTTCTCTGTGGACACTTACTGGTACCTCAAATTAAAGCTGTTGCCCCACAGCTCTGCTCTTTTGTTCCTGCATGTGCTGCTGGCCGACCAACGGCTCAATCTGCTGGGATCAGAGCTGGAGCAGTTTGTTCAGCTTCTCCTTAAACAGCATAAGCAACCACAGACCATTCAGGCAGAGGCAGAGGGTGAGCAGTAGTGGGGTGGGTGCCGCTGGGCAGGTGATGGGGGAAACTGGGGGCAAGGACATAGGGAAGAGCCTCAGAGGCTTGTGTCTGGCCAGGAGCAAAGATAGAAGTGACCTCAGACCACACATCTAGTGGACTAAAATCTGGGAGGGTTTCTGGGTTTGGGTGCTTGGGCTTAGGCTTCTCAAAGTATATTTTGCTGCTCTGAAAGGCAATGGGGAGGAAGCGGACTTGGCCCAGTGGTTAGGGCGTCCATCTACCACATGAGGGGTCCACAGTTCAAACCCCGGACCTCCTTGACCTGTGTGAAGCTGGACCATGAGCAGTGCTGATGTGCACAAGGAGTGCCGTGCCATGCAGAGGTTTCCCCGTGTAGGGGAGCCTCATGAGCAAGGAGTGTGCCCCATAAGGAGAGCTGCCCAGCGCGAAAGAAAGTGCAGCCTGCCCAGGAATGGTGCTGCACACACGGAGAGCTGACACAACAAGATGATGCAACAAAAAGAAACACAGATTACCAAAACACTGACAACAGAAGCAGACAAAGAAAAACGTGCAGCAAATAGACACAGAGACCAGGCAACTGGGGTAGGGGGAAGGAGATATAAATAAATTTAAAAAAATTAAAAATTAAAAATTAAAAATTAAAAAAAGAAAGGTAATGGGGTAGAAGTAGTGTGGGTGAACATTTCTCCTTTTGCAGCTCAAGCACCAGTTCCAGAGGAAGTCCTACAAGCAGACCTTGAGCCAGACTTCCCTCCAGTACCTCGTCTGCCACCAGCTCCAGCTTCAGATGCAGCATCTGGGTTGGAGGTAGCTCAAATTTGAGAGGCATCTCTAGAGTCAATTATAGTGCTTGCTCTAGCAGCTGCTGAAGAGCTAGAGAGTGCAGGAGTCTCTCCCTCTCCCAAATCAAGCCCACACTTGAAAAAGGAGTTGTGAACCCTATTCCAGTGGGTGAGGAGGGCCCGAGCACTAATCCAATGAAGCTTAATCTAAGGCCCTGCAAGTACCAAGAGCCAATGCTTCCTGGGCTTTAGGACAAAAGAGACAGGAATTAGTGAGGAGGAGGATTTGGGGGAGAGGTGTGAGGGTGATTAATTTCTGTATGAAAGGCAAAAGAACCTAAATATGTGGGTAGGGAAACTATTTTGTTTTGTAAAGAGCAAGTGCTTTTATTTTATTTATCCCCCATTCCCTGTAGTCTGTCTGCTTGCATTCTTGGCGGCACCAGGAATCTGTGTCTTTTTGTTGCGTCATGTGGCTGAGCCAGCTCTTTGTGTGTTGCGCCCCTTCTGGCTGGGCTGTGCTTTTTTCACGTGGGGGCAGCTCTCCTTACATGGCTCACTCTTTACATGTGCAGCTCCCCTACATGAGGGACACACCTACATGGCATGGCATTGCTTGCACGTGGGGGAACTACACATGGGCCAGCTCACCACACAGGCCAAGAGGCCCTGGATTTGAACCCTGGATCTCCTATATAGTAAGTGGACACTCTGTCAGTTGAGACACATCCAATTATCAGAGCAAGTTCTTGACAAGAATATTATACTAAATTTCTATTTCTATGGTAGCCTGAAATTGCGGTTTTCCTCCTCATTTCCTGTCTTAATTAAAATGAGATACCGACTTATTCTTTCCTCCTTAAATTAAAATGTCTTCTGAGTCATCAAGTTTTTGACCTGTGAAAAGTTCTCAGGGTCATCCATCCTTCTCTGGTTTGCTGAAACACACAAGTACCCATGTTGCAAGCAGATGTGCATTTCATTATCACTAAACTGGGTGAGGAGCAGAGACATCCCATAAGAACTCCTGGGATGAGGACTGAAGTGCATTCAGAGGGCACAGCAAAAACCTCTCAAAAGGGGTGTCTTTAAAAACCACATTTTTAAGGACCACTTCCTGACACCTTTTGGAGAAAGAGGGAATATTTTCTGGTTCTCATGCTAACATTTATTTTCACCTCTGATTAGGAAATTGTACTTTTCAAGCTGAACTCTAGAATTCCAGGACTGAGGGGAAATGCAAAAAGACCAAAACCTACGATGTGGAAGGGAAAAGGACAAAGGAAGATTGCTAGCAAGTTGACTAAGAGCAGGCAGGACTGTGCCTCCTCAGTCCCCATCAACAGAGCGACTTGGTCAAGCAGTTACCTTAGATTGTATCCTCCTGACATCCTGGGTCCTGAGCTCAGTAATTATTACCTGGTTGGTCTGTATCCAGGGCAGACATTTCTGATGCAGCTTTAAGGCTCCAGCTGGGCCTCCTGTCGTAAGCATTACTCTCTTTATGAACTGGTATTTAACTAGTGTGGGTGTAGGGAATGGGGAGTCATGCTTTAATTGGTACCGTTTCTCTATGGACTAATGGACAAGTTTGGTAGTGGATGGCAGTGAAAACATCATGAATATGAATAACATCACTGGGTAGCGGACTTGGCCCAGTGGTTAGGGCATCCGTCTACCACATGGGAGGTCTGCGGTTCAAGCGCTGGGCCACCTTCACCCATGTGCAGCTGGCCCATGCGCAGTGCTGATGCGTGCAAGGAGTACCCTGGCACGCAGGGGTGTCTCCCATGTAGGGAAGACCCATGCACAAGGAGTGTGTCCCGTAAGGAGAGCCCCAGTGTGAAAGAAAATGCAGCCTGCCCTGGAATGGAGCCCCACACACAGAGAGGTGACACAACAAGATGACTGCAGCAAAAAGAAACAGAGATTCCCATGCTGCTGACAACAACGGAAGGGGACAAAGAAACAAGACTCAGCAAATAGAGAGAACAGACAACGGGGGGGGGGGGGGGGGGCATCGGGGGAGAGAAGGGAGATAAATAAATAAATAAAAATAAAATAAAATAAAATCACTGAATTGTGTATTTGAAAGTAAGCAAATGGAAAATTTTAGATACCCACTGATTGTATTAAAGCAAAACAGATTACATTTACTTCATTACATTAAGATTAGGACATTGATTCAACTGTTAGGTCATCATCAGGATTGAGTCCCTGCTCCCCTGGTGGGCCATAAAAATGGACACTCACTAAAGAAAACACACAGGAGAAGATACACAGAGGAAAAGAGAGAGTTCCAAAGACAGGGAAGTGGAGAGAACTTTCCTGCTGGGGCCCTGAGACTCATGAGCCATTTCTCTGATAGTTTCCACTTGAAGAGAACAGAAGAGCTGAGCCCCAGGCCAGCTTACAGCTGAGATCAGAAGAAACTAGACCCACAGAGCCTTAAGAGGAAAGAGGAAGGCTGAACCCTCCGAGACTTCGCCTGCCATCAACACATGGCAACTGACCCTGGGTGAGGAAGTAACCTTGAGTTGTACTCTTTAGGGCCATGTAACTCTAAATTTTTACCCCAAATAAATACTATTTCGAAAAGCCAACCGATTTCTGATCTTTGCATCAGCACCCCTTTGGTGGACTAGTACACTTGGCTTATGTTTAAGATGCAATACAATAAAAATTTCAAAACCAAACAGAAGCAGAAATCTGCCTCACCTGACGTTCGCTGAGGAATTTTATAAGCAACATCTGAAGAAAGAGTCATGAAAGGAAAAAACAGTAATGGGACTTTATTTTTTTTTAACTAAAAATTCTCCTCTGTTGGAAACACTATTAACTGAATGAAAAGACCTCAAGACTGCACTGGCACAAAATTTTATAAAATACATCAAAAAAGCACTTGGGAAGTGGACCTGGCTCAACTGACAGAGCATCCACCCTCCATATGGAGAGTCTAGGGTTTGATACACAGGGCCTCCTGACCTGTGTGGTAAGCTGGCCCACACGCAGTGCTGACACATGCAAGGAGTTCTGTGCCATGCAGGGGTGTCCCCAATGTAGGGGAGGCTCATGCACAAGGAGTGCACCCTGCAAGGAGATCCACCCATACAAAAAAAGCAAAGCCCACCCAGGAGTGGTGCCGCACACATGGAGAGCTGACACAACAAGATGATGCAGCAAAAAGAGACACAGATTCCTGGTGCCGCTGTCAAGAATGCAAGGGGACGCAGAAAAACACACAGCGAATGGACACAAGAGACAACTGGAGGGGGGGGGAGGGAAGGGGAAAGAAATAAATAAAATATAAATCTTTGGGAAAAAAAAGGACTAGTACCAAAATATACAAAATGCCTATATAACTCAATAAAACGGAAACAAACTATGCAATTCAAAAACTGGAAAATGACTGAAGAGTCACCTCACCAATTAGGTATACAATACAGAAATAAGCACATCCACCCTTTCCTATGGCTAACATCCAAGGAACAGGCAATCCAATGGCTGGCAATGATATGGAACAACAGGAACTCTCATGCGTTGCTGGGAAGGAATACAAATGTCACGGCCACTTTGGAAGACATTTTAGCATGTCTCATAAAGATAAACATATCTTAGCATGTGACTCATCAATCAAACTCCTAGGTATGTACCCAACTTTGTTTGATAACTAATGTCCACATAAAAAGCGCTACCCATATATTTACAGAAACTTTTAGTTATAATAACCAGTAGCTAGGAAAACCCAAGATGTCCCTCACTAGGTGAATGGATAACCAGTCTGTGGTGGTACAAGTGTACCTAGGGATACTCCTCAGCAGTAAAAAGGAAAGTGCTATCCTGCCACATACAGACATGGATGCATCTCAAATTCACTGCTAAGAGGAAGAAGCTGGTCAGAAAAGGCTGCATACTGCATGATAAGGCTACATCTGCTTGTTGCTGGGGTATGATATTGGGGACCTCTTTCTTTGCACATAACAAAAGTATATGCTCCCAAGATTCTGTCAGAAGAAAATTCAGATATCCATGCAACTGTCATTTTCCCTTTAAGATCAGGAGTTCAGGAGGGAAAAGAGATGGTTTTAAGTGGCTTCCTCTCAAATCACAGCACCATAAAATGATTTAGACACTTGTCCAGCTGCTAGAGAGACAGACACTTAAAGAACAGAAAAAATTCTTGCTTTCTTCTCTCTTACATTATGCAATAAAAAGAAATACAAAGATGAGCCCACCAAGTACTTTGATTTTATTTGAGTTCTCCAGAGGGAAAACAAGTCCTGGGTTCTGGTTGGGGCTTTCTTAGTTGAGAAATGTGGGTCCAGAGTTCAACACCCTGTAATTTAGTTGTCATATCAGAAGTGAGATGAAATTGGTAGGATCTTTTTTAATGAGGATCTGTCACCATGATGCAGCACCATCTGAATAAATACTCAAGGAAAACATTACCTAATCATTCGTTTGAGCTATGCTTGCTTTCAGAAACTAAGTACAGGATGCCCGTAACTACAAGACCAGTCTGAGCCACCTGCTAGTAACCACAAGACCAGCCCAAGCTAGTCCTCTCCAAACTGGCAACTGCTCCATGTGCAAAAAGTATAGGCTGAAAGGAAAGGCCACATGTGCATGACGAGACTATCTCCTTTGTCTCATCCTGATCTCCCAAAAATGAACACTAAGCCTATGCCTTTGGGAAGAAGATGTTTTATGAAAACTTTCTCTTCCATTCTTTACCAAAGGTCATTCACCATTTTCTGCTCTGCTTTACTGAATCTGGTCTCATTCAATTGGCTCAAGTGACTCCAGACCAGAGAGACAGTTAAGGCATCCAACACAGTAATTATTTGCTGACTCCACGTAGACTAACCTCAGCCCTCTTCTGTCTGTAATACAGGGTGCTGGGGAGGAGGAGGAATAAGATGGGGCTCTCTGCTGCCCAATCATTAAGGATGCCTCTTTTTTTTTCTTCGTTGGTACCAGGGATTGAACCCAGAACCTCATGCATGGGAAGGAGGTGCTCAATAACTGATCTACATTCACTCCCCAAGGAAAGTTGGTTTTTTGTTTGTTTGTCTGTTTGTGGGGGAGGTTGTTTGGTTTTTAGGGGGTACTGGGGATCTAACACAGGACCTCACACATGGGAAGAAAGTGCTCAACCAATTGAGCTACATCTGCTCCCCAGGCCTCCTCCCTTTTGCCTCCTGAGTTTGCAAATGCACATCAGGGGCCACGAGAGTTCATCTACTTTGTGAACACTTAGAAGCAGCAGGCTGCCTGGTGTGCTGTCACTTTAGCAACAAAGCAGGTAAAAGAGAGCTCTAAAGGAAGACAACTGGGGACGACTGGTTGAAGGGGAATCGGTCATGATGCCTGAGCAACAGGTCTCCTAGTCTAGGAGGTGGACTGGAGGAAAGGTAATCAATGTCCATGGAAAAGCTTTTATACCACTAGGGGTTTGCCTGGAACCCTATCTTCGTTCCTGTCTTCCTTGTCACCTATCTGGCCATGCAGGCCCATCTCTTTACCCAGGCATACTATATCAACTGTGCTGACACACGGAGAAGGACAAACAGGTATAATACAGCAGGAATTTTCAGGACTTGGAATTGTCCTGAGGGACACTGCAATGACTGATATGGGTAATTATTAGAGAGAGAGACATAACCTACAGATTGAGTGGGGGAGAGTATAAACTACAATGTAAACTGTAATCCATGCTTAGACCCAAGTTCCAAAATGGGTGCATCAATTGAAATGAAAGAAACACAGTAATGAAAATTCCAGAGGAACAAGTTAAAATATTAAAATATCTTGTGTATAATAAAATATTTTAAGACATTCAAAGAAACAGGAATCGATGGTTCATTTAAATGAATGAGATAAAGAATTAGGGAAGCGGACTCGGCCCAGTGGTTAGGGCGTCCGTCTACCACATGGAGGTATGCGGTTCAAACCCTGGGACTCCTTGACCCATGAACAGCTGGTCCATACACAGTGCTGATGTGCACAAGGAGTGCCCTGCCACTCAGGGGTACCCCCCACATAGGGGAGCCCCAAGCACAAGGAGTGCGCACTGTAAGGAGAGCCACCCAGCATGAAAGGAAGTGCAGCCTGCCCAGGAATGGTGCCAAACACACTGAGAGCTGTCACAACAAGATCATGCAACAAAAAGAAACACAGTTTCCCATACCACTGACAACAACAGAAGCGGACAAAGAAGACGCAGCAAAATGGACACAGAGAACAGACAACCGGGGCGGGGGAGGGGGGAATATAAATAAATAAATAAATAAATCTTAAAAAAGAAAAGGTAAAGAATTAATAAATATCAAAGGGAGCAGATGTCCCTCAAATGGTTCGGCATCTGCTTACCGCACAGCACGTCCCGGGTTCAGTCCCTAGTGCCTCCTGAGAACAAATACAAGAAAAGGTAAATAAACAACAAGTAAAAGAGGTGAGGGGAGCAACTCAGGGGAGACAATGTGGCTTGGTGGTATGGCACTGTCTTCCCACATATGAGGTCTGGTGTTCATTCCTTGGCCCCAGTACCTCAAAAAAAAAAAAAAGTCATCAAAGGAGAAGACTAGAATTTATACATGATCAGACAATGATTTTTAAAAGCTTTATCTTTCATTACATGCTAAAGGATAACAGGGAAAAAATTAAGGAAACAGATAATTGTGAATGAACCGAATGAGAATTTTCCCTATAGTAAAGAATGCATGGGTTGATAGAATAATCAGCCATAAAATACAAACTTCCCATATACCACACTATTATTAACATCTAGAATTGGTGTGGTAAATGTTACAATTGATGATAGCATTTTTTTTAGATTTTAAAAAATTCATTGAAGTATATCACTCTTACATGGCATACATAGACAGTAAGTGTATAGTAATAGTTGTGTACTTACAAAAAAAAACATACATAACATCATACAGGGCTGTCATACCTCACCCTACCAACAATACCTTGTTGTTAAACATTTCTAATAATGATTAAAGAGCATTCTCAAATTACTACTAACCAAAGTATTTTTCCAACAAAAAAAACTATTTTTTTAATGCATTTATACTTGATCATACATAAACAATAAATGTAGAGTAAAAGCTGTGAACTCACAAAGCATAACATCATTCAGGGGTCCCATACATCAACCCTTCACCAACACATCTCATTGTCATGAGATATTTGCTGCAAATTACAAAAGAATATTGACAAACTCTTACTACGAATTATAGGCCCCGTCTTACCTTGGTGTGTTTTATCCCCAACACACCCTATTATTACTTTTTAATATATTTTTATGACAGATGTTGTAAACTTACAAAACAATTATGTCCATGTGCAGAATTCCCAAACAAATATCTCTATCAACACACCATACAGTGGCAGAACATTTATAAAGATTATGATATAATATATTTTTCTAAATATATTAACTAAAGGCCATGGTTTAACTTATGTTTAACTGTGTGGTGAAGTTCCATGGATTTTTTAAAATTTTTATTCTGTTACCATATATACAATCTAACATGCCCCTTTGAATCAGATTCAGATGTATGTCTCAGTGATGTTTAATTGTGATCATATCTGTACTACGATGCCTCTCATCAATTACCAAAACATTTCCATCATTCCAAACAGGACCACTGTACATTTTAAGCCTTAACTTCTTATTCTTATACCCACATCAGTAATGAATACTCTACATTCTGATGCTATGAGTTTGTTTGTTCTAATTATTTCAAAAAACTAATATACTACAATATTTGTCCTCTTGGTCTGGTTTATTTCACTCAACAGCATGTCCAAAAGGTTCATCCATGTTTTCACATGTATCATGAATTCGTTCCTTTATACACCTGAATAATATTCCATTGTATGTCTAGACTACATTTTATTCATCCATTCATCCGCCGATAGATGCTTAAGATACTTCCATCTTTCGGCAATTGTGAATAATGCATTGTCCAAATACCTGGTCAAGTCCCTACTTTCAATTCTTTTGGGTATATACTTAGTAGAAAGGTTGCTGGATCATAGGATAATTCTATATTTAACTGAGGAACCATCAAAGGAAATATCATTTTGCATTGCTACCAGCAGTGAATGAGGGTTGTCCTCCACCTCCTGTCAAAAACTTGTTATTTTTCATGTAGTTTAATGAAATAAAAGGGGACAAATTCAGTTGTACAGGAGGACCACTCCCAATGTAGGGGCTCATTTCTGACAGCAACCCTGGGAAGCATGTTCTGAAGAGGGCAGGGCCACAGGAGGGAAGGAATTTGGTCATCAGTCACCTCCAGAAGGAAAGATACCCCATTCAAAAGACTTGGATTACAGGGGTCAAAGTTACCTCTACAGAAAATCCATGAAATTCACACATTGCCAGTCACAATGAATTTCTCCCAACATCTGATGATCATCAGCCAAGTCTGTTAGGTGGAATGTTTGGAAGACCCTGTAAAAATCCGCTGACTATCCTTCCTTAAGGAAAATAGAATCTGCACAGGAGGGAGACAAGTCTGATGCCTGTGGCAGGATCATGGTTGCAGAAAGAAAGACTTAGGAGAATAAGCCCACCCAAGGTAGTGGGTACAGAAACCTTCCTTTGTGTGAGTCCTTCCGTCATTTCCTGACATGCTCCTCTGCAGGGGAGAGGCAAGGGCATGGCACTGCTTAATGTTTCCTGTAGGCCCAGGTGGGGCCACAGAGACCAGGGCACATGGGATGGTCTCCTTTGACAGCCATCAGAAAACTCCTCTTTCCTTAATGCACAGGACAATTAACTCTTTCTATTTATACAAGGATCAAAGTTAGAAAGCCCTGTTTTACAGAACCTTGCTGGTCTTCCCATCTACAGTCCAGCTCAGAGTCTTTCTTGGTGATATCTGGACAGTTTCACTGAAGGACCTCAAGACTCCAAGTACTGTCCTCCCCTTGCTCTCCTTGCAGAGCTAAGCTTCTTAGAAACAGTCATACGCAGGCCCTGTCTTGACTAAGTCATCTCTATTTCAATCCTCTGTGTTCAACTTGCTCAACCTACCCAACAACTCCACTGAAACAACCCTCCTACAGGTATTCCAATTACTTTCAAATTCTCAAATGCAATGACCACTTTCCTTTATCTATCTTGATCTTTCCTTCTTGATTTTGCAGCATTGTTTACAGCTGGGATATATTCTTACCCTTCTGCTATCTTGCTTAACTATATTTTCCTGCTGGGCCCCATCCTAATTTTCCTTCTTACATCTCAGTGTCCACTTCTTCTATTTGTTGGGAGCAGTCAATACGAGTATACACTGAGGTCAACAATGCCAGTAACATGGCCGCCAGAGCAGAGCCCACTTCCTTGTTCTTCTTCCTCCCCGCTCCTTTGTTCTCCGTTTCCGCCACTGCCCAGACTGATAAGACAGTGCGCAGGTGCAAGGCGCGAAACTGAGGTCTGCCTCCCACCCCAGCAACAGCAGCCACCAATCCCTGAACCCTGCCACCTACCCCAGCAATAGCGACAGCCAATCCCTAGCCTTCACGTCTTCACCCACCGCTCCTCCCCTTCCCAAGAGTATTTATGCTTTGTTCCCTCAATGAAATATTGCAGCTTGATCAGAACACTGTCTTGCTGTCATTCTTTGTGTCTCTTGTCCCACCATTCTTTCTCGGCAGGTTTGGAGACCTCGTTACCAATACGCGGGCTGAGACATCTGTTGACCCCTCACATGTTGATGTTCCCAACGTTTGATCTTCTCACTTTCCTTCTCATCCACCACATTCTATTTGAGTGACCACATCCAAACCTATATTTTCAAATGACTCAATATGCCAGAGACTCTCAACTTTTTCTACCTAGCCCAGATTTCTCTTCCGAGTTCCACATAGGAATTTCTCACTCGTCTCTCATAAATTCATCAATCTAATGTTGTCACCCCAAAATTCTGCCATCTCTGCCCTATCAGAATGAATGTCACCCAATTCTTTAGGGCAGAAACTACAAGATTTCCTGAATACTTCTCACTCTATCATTCTCCAATGCAATTAGTGCAGAGATCCATCAATACTAATTAAATATATTTTCTCAATTTCTCCTCACCTTCCCATTTCTCTCATCATAAACTTAATTCAGTATTTCATTGATGCAAACATGGATTATTGCAACAAACATCCAAGTTATTTTCTCTTCTTCTGGCCTGGCCTCACTCACATTTATTTTCTATACTGCTGCTAGGATATTATACAATTCAAAATGTTCCTTATTGAAAACCACTCACTGATTTTTGTAGCTTTCAAAATAAAATTCAAATTCCACAGCATTTTAGAACAGAAATCTCTTGGACTGGTCATGATCTGCTTCTATGGTTCATCTGCCAACAATCCAACACAATTATCTTACACTAGAGGTCACCAAATTCAACACACTGTTCTAAGGAGCACTTCCTCAAGATATTAATAAGTTCTTGTCAAATAATTTTGTGAACATACGGAAATAAATTAAACACAATAATGGACACTGGAGATATCCAAATAGGAACAGAGAAGATAAAATTCTGAGTACTGGTCTCCTGTTTTTCCCTATCAACACCTCCAGGAATTCTGTTCGGGAAACATACTGAAGGCTGTTGGGAAAACCTACAGTTCTGACAATATGGTGTGCTCTCTTGCTTCTCCACCTCTGGCTAGGGTGTCATCCATTCATTCAGACTTTCATTTGTTCATCCATTCCAAAATGAAATCACACTATATCAACTAGTACGGGCTGAATATATTCAGTGGGAAGACATGTTTTTGTGAACTAAACTTTGTAAACTAATGATTATAGCAGTTGTCATTTCCCTACACACAGCAACCTTCTTTTTGAACCTATAGTTAGTTCTAGAGTTCATAGGTATATGTCCAAGAGACGTAAATCTTTGTGCTATCCATGGGCCAGGTGGGCCCTGATCTCAACAGAGTTGCAACAAGTACTCTCCAGTTCATTGGACTAACCAAGGACAACTAACAAGACTTACTGTTATTCTACCAATGGAAGAACTTTTATCACTGATGTGGAAGCAGTGGCCACTGGAGGTTGAGAGGGGAGGGAGAAGGAAAAATAGGTGTAAATTGGGGGCACTTTGGGGACACTGGAATTGTCCTAAATTATGTTGCAATGACTACAGGCCATTACATATCTTCTCACTTATAAAATTGTGCAGGAGTGAATGTAAAGTATAATGTAAATGATAATCCAAAGAACAGGAAGGAGTAAAACACAAAGTCCTGCCACTAAATCCATATGAAAGAGAGAAATTGAGCATCTGAGTAAACTCACCATCCTAATCATATATCTAGATTTAAGCAAAAAATTATAAGCCATACTAAGAAAATGGAAGAAATGACCCCAGAAAAGAATATATCAAAGTCCTAAAAGATACATAGGATTTCAGACGACTGATCAATGAGATGCACACAAATTTCCAAAATCAAATTAAAGAGTGGAAGGAGAATATGGCTAAAGAGTTAAAGGACATTAAGAAGACAATAGGTGAGCTCAAAGAGGAAGTTGAAAACCTGAATACAAAAGTAAGAGAACTCATGGTGTTGTAGAATTTGAGAGAGGTTCAATTATTTGTGTATACAGAGGCCAGGAGTCAAGAATAATTTTGAGAAGGAAAAATGGTTTATTGATGGCAGGCTGGACTCCGGAGCTTTCTGTTTCCATCCTTAGCCCGGAACAAGATTTTTGAGTCCCTTTTATACAGAGAGGAGGGGCCAAATGGTCCTTTTGTTTCAGTTCTCAATAGGCTTGAATTAGCATAGATATCTTCCACATCTTAGGCAAGCTTTTAGCATGGACCTCAGGCATTCTAGATAAGCTTTTAGCATATTTGGTTTGTATTTCCCCTGAATACTTGAACTTTATAGACCTTGCATTGTACTGTTTCCTGGGACTGGAGTCCTTGCCATGGTCACCAAGGGCAGGACCGCAGCCGTTTATCATCCCACACCCACAAGTCACAGATAGTTTAGGTTATCTCTGAAGAGACAAAGAGCCTCCCACCCATAGCCCACATCAATGGTAATGAAAGACATGAAAAGGGAGATCTAAAACAATTTAGAGGGTAGCGTATGTAGCTCAAGTACTTAAGCACCTCCTTCCATATATAAGATCCCAGGTTCGGGTTCAATCCCCAATACCTCCAAAAAAAAAAAAAAAACTCTCCTTGGGAAGTGGATATAGCTGAACCATATCTATGCCCTGTGTCCAATCTACAGTATCTACTAAAAAATTAAATAATAAAGTAATAAAACATTAGAAGCATGCAACAGTAGACTCGACACGATAGCAGAAAGAATAAGTGAAGACTGAACAACTAAAACTGAAGAAAGAAAAGAAAAGAGAGGGAAAAGAAAGGGGGAAAAAATGAGCAAGCCTTCAGGGAGTTAATTGATAACATAAAAGAAAACAAAATTAGTGTCTAGGGAGTGCCAGAAGGACAAGAGAAGGAAAAGGGGGCAGAAACAGTATTCGAAGAAATAAGAGCCGAAAATTCCCCAATCCTCACAAAAGAAATGAACTGTACATGCAAGAGATGTACATAGGAGAGTAAAGGCAAATAGACCTACTCCAAGATGTATACTACACACAAAGACAAATGTCAAAGAGAAAAAGAAAACTCTGAGATAAACAATGGAGAACCAATCCATTATATACAAGGGACACCTATTAAGACAATGCAGATTTCTCATCAGAAAGCCACAGCCAATATCATACTCAATGGGCAAAGGTTAAAAGCATTCCGTCCAAGATCAGAAACAAGACAAGGATGCTCACTGTCACATAGTTATTCAACATTGTGCTGGGATTTCTAGTGGAAGCAATTAGACAAGAAAGTAATAAAAGGCATCCAAATACAAAAAGAGGAAGTAAAAGTCTCATTATTTGAGGATGACATGATTCTATATTTAGAAAATTCTCAAATGTCTTTGACAAACCTACTTGAGCTAATAAACGATTTCAGCAAACTGTCAAGATACAACAAGCAAAAATAAAAAATGTTTCTGTATACTAATACTGACCAATCTGAGAAAGTAATCAGGGGGAAAATTCCATTTAAAACATTGGTGTGGAGAAAGTGGCCATGGTGGCTGCTGGGTGTGGGGAATGGGAGGAACCAATGAGATGTGGAGGTGTTTTCAGGACTTGGAGTTGTCCTGGGTGGTGATGCAGGGACAGTTACCAGACACTGTGGTTCCTCCCATGGCCCACTGGATGGAACATGGAAGAGCGTGGTCTATGATGTGGACCATTGACCATGAGGTGCAGGAATGCTCAGAGAGGTATTCACCAAATGCAATGAATGTGTCATGATGATGGAGGAGAATGTTGCTATGGGGGGAGTAGTGAGGTGAGGGGGGTGGGGGATATATGGGGACCTCATATTCTTTTTATGTAATATTCAAAAAATGAATTAAAAAAATAAAATAGCCACAAAAAGTGTCAAATACCTAGGAATCCATTTAACCAAAGCAGTAGAAGAACTATATGCTGAAAAATACAAAGCAATCCTAAAGGAAATCAATGAAGACCTAAACAAATGGAAAGACATTCTCTATCCATAGAGTGGAATAGTAAATAACGTGAAGATGTCACTCTACCCAAACTAATGTACAAGATTCAATGCAATATCAATCATAATTATAACAGCCTATTTACATAAACAGAAAAGGCAATTACCAAATTCATTTGGACAGGAAAGTGTGCCCAAATAGCCAAAAGAATTCCAACAAAAGAAAAGGGAAGTGGGAGGAATTTCACTGCCTCAACTTGAAATATATTACAAAGCTACACTGGTCAAAACAGCAGGAATATTGGCACAAAGATAGACACACTGATCAGTGGAATAGAATAAGGTTAGAAATAAACCCCTTCTCTATGGCCAACAGGTTTTTGACAAACCTCTCAAAGACATGCCAACGGAACAAAACAGTCTCTTCAACAAATGATGCTGGGAGAACTGAACATAAACAAAAGAATGAAAGAGGACCCCTATCTCACATGCTAAGCAAGAATCAACTCAGAAGGAATCAGGGAGGAAACAACCAGCAAGATGGCAGCAGAGTACGGAGCTCCTACAGTCAGCTCATGGTACAGGGCAGGTAGTAATGACCCAGAGCTTTCTAAAGTACCTGCGTGCAGACTCCAGGAGACCAGAGAGGATCCTGCAACATCCTTGGGAGAAAGGAAAGAGGAGACTGTGCATCTGCACAGAAGATTCATGAGTAGAGCACTCAATGCCACAGAAGCCAGTGCTCATATTCCACTGGCAGCACAAGTCACCTCAGGGTCTATTCCCTGGTAGGAATTAGAAGCTTCATTTCGAAAAATGTGGGAGGAGTGATGGTTGGGCACTAAATTCAGCTACTGATTGGTAAATTAAGCCGGTTAAAGTCTACTCCTAAAAGAGCTAAAGTTTGAACCAGTCCAAGTCAGAACGAGGCAAGCTGCCACCATTTTGACTCTGTCCCCACCTGAGTGGAAGCTGGGCTGAATGAAAATCACAGTGCCAGAACATTCCAGCTCCTTTCCATCCACATGGGACCACAGCTCTAGCATAATTCTCAGCCCCACCTCTGTCAGGGAGGAAGCTGGAGGGCCTATGCTAGCTTCTCCAGGAAACTACACGCCATGCTGCAGAGGCCAGTGCTCATGCTACTTTGCTGCCCAAGCCTCCTCAGGAGTTATCCAGTGATCACAGTCAAAAGCTCTATTTTCCAAAATCATGGGAGGAAGAGATGGTTGGCCTTCAACTTCAGCTATTGAGTAGTAAATTCAGCTGGCTAAAGCATAACCCTCAGAAAAGCTGAAGTCTGAACTAGCCCAAGTCAAAAACAGGGCAGTAGCCACCATTTTGACACCACCCCTGGCATGAGGGGAAGCCAGGCTGACTGAAAATCACAGTGACAAAGGGACTGGCTTCTTTCCACCCAGAGAGGACTGCAGCCCTAGCCTAAGCTGCAGCTTCATCTCTGGCAGGGAGGAAGCTGGTAGGACTTGCACCAGCATCTCCAGGTAACTACAGGTACATTCTGCTGGCACAGACTAAAGAGTCAGAACTGTTGTCATTTTGGACCTGCTCAGCATAGATTGACGCCCAAACATGAAGCTGATTCCCCACCCCAGACAGGGGGTAAAAGGGCTTGAAACTTCATCTGTGTCTCTGGATAAGAACAGATTGTTTTGGCCTGCACAACTTGTATTATTACACACAGATGTGGCTCTGTCCCTATCTCTGGCAAATGAGAAATGTGGGAGAAGCTTCACTGGTCCCTGGGGCAAAGCAAGCATCTTAAGCATTCAGAGCTATAGCACCAACTACATCCTCACCTCCTACTACACAAGCAAGGGACAAAGGGCAAGAAAGCCTAAATAAAAGAGACAAAGTGCACTCCGAATAAATTTATCCAGTAAGCCAGATGCCAAGACATCAGCAACAAACTACAATCCATACCATGCAACAGGAAGTGATGGTCCAGTTTAAGGAATAAGATATGCCTCCAGATGACATAAAGGAGTTTAGACAATGAATGACAGATGTTCAAATATATCTCCTTAATAAATTAAACGAGATGGCTAAAGAAAATAAGCTCATTAAGAAGGCACAAAGAAGAATTTGAAAGCATACACAGAAAAATAGCAGATACTAAGAGAATGCAAGGCTGAATAAATAAAATTAAAAATACACTGGAGTCAGATGAGAGCATAATTGAGGTGGCAGGAAAAAAGGATTGGTGAACTTGAATACATGGCTCTAAAAGTGAACATAGGCTTGGCGGAGGCAAGATGGTGGCTGCGTGAGCTTGCCTGGTAATGTCTCTGCAGGGGGCGGCTGGGCAGCGTTGAAGGGGACCGCACTGTTTCGGGGATTTTTGCTGGTTGGTAGGTGTCAGGACGTCAATTCAGTGGGAAGGTAACAGAGAGGATATGTCTATAATATATAAACGGAGGTCCCAGCTGGGCGCGGGAAGTTCCCTCCTTGGGTGGGCGGAGCCGCGGTAGCGGGCGCTCCTGCAGCTCCGGAGCCGCGGCGGCCAGGGTTTTTGTTTTTTTTTTCCTTTTTCTGGAGGCTTTGCGGTGCTGAGAAATTCGCGGATACTGGGCTGGCTGGTGAGGGGTTGTTGGGACAAGACTCCTTTGCAGATCGATTTGGGGAGACAGACGGTGTTTTGTTGTGAAGCGGGGGACGTTTTGGTCGCCGGACAGGGGGGGAAGCGCTTCCACCTGGAGCCCCATCCCCACAGGTCCGGCTGCCGATGTGCAACGGAATTGGATTTTGGGCAATAAGGGGACACAATTGGGAGACTGTTGTAGGGTGCAGTGAGGGAGGAGGACACATCTGGAAGCTGATTGGGGAATATTTTGCGAAGTTTGGGATTTCGGATCTTAGAGTCTGTTTTCGGCGTTTCCAGCTGAAGCCCACCCCACCCAGCGGGGCTTGGGATCTGGGTCATTGAACTGACTGTGGTGTAGAGGCGCCCTCAAGTGGCCGTTGCGTGGGAGCACAGGGAGGGAGCTGTCCAAAGGCTGAAACCCTGAGGAGTAGGTGAATTGCAGGGATCAGACATTCAATATAGAATTCGCGGACCTGGCTTCCCCCACGGGGCTGGCACCCAGCTACGGGGATCCCTGAGGGCTGTGTTGCACTGCGGGGCTCCTAAGCTTTCTGTGGACCAGATTTGAGGTTGCCAGGTCTGGGTCCCCTGGACTCTGGCGGTCCACACCCCAGACTCACACCTCTTGAGTCTTCAGTGTATCAGACTTTCCACCCCTGAATCCATCACGCCCTGGGGTCTACCTGGGGTCCTTGAGTGCCCTGGACCTTAACGTTTGCGTTTTATCTTTATTGGTTCATATTGTTTTGTTTTTATTTTCACTTTATCTTATTTTTTACTCTTTTTGACGCCCTGATTGCTAATATTGCATTATCCCCTAGTCTTTTCTCCTAGCGTGTCCCCCAAAGGCTTTTTTTTTATACAGTTATTTAGGGGGTTTTTGGTTGTTGTTTTAGATAGTGTTGCAATTGTGACACGTGTATACCTGTATCTCTCTTCCCCCTATCTGTTCCCCACCGTTTGCCCATCCTCTTTTTCTTTCTTCCTTTCTTCTTGTCTTTCTTTTTTTCTTTATTATAATTAGTTTTTTTTTCGGTTTTCTCTTTCCCTCTTGTCCCTCATTTTCCACTTATTCTATTTTAATTCAAGTACACAATAGGTGCTACAGGGAACACCTCACATTTGCTGGGTTTTCCCATCCTCCACTGCCTCATTTCTGTGTGAACTGATTTAGGCTACCTACACTATCCCCCTTCCCCTGCATCTTGATATCCACTATCATCTACTGTCTCTCCTATATTCCACCCCCCACCTCCCGTTCTTTGATCCCCAAAGTGTCTAACTCTTAATTTCTAATACCTTTATTCTGTTTTCTGTCTGTTATCCACTCTTAAAACTATTACATTTCTTTTCTTTTTCCCTCTCTCATGAAAACAATAGCTTTGTAGTTCATACCATATTCCTCCCATATTCAGTCATCTACTTCATAAAAGGTACTCTACCCACAGCTATAACTCTATACAATCTACATGAATCTAACCTCCATCCTACCAGATCTCATATTCTTGCTTTGTTAACATACATCACCAATACTACTTTACTCTTTTCTCTTGCTTACACAATTGCCTTTCCCCAACACTAATACTTTCCTCTAAAGTGAACTTAACCAACAACAAGTAACTAGAATAAGAAGAAAAAAGTGACAAAGAGAAGATATAACACCTATGCAAAAATAAAAACTAATTAACCTCCAAGAGCAGACAAAGAAGCTAAGGAACTGATTAAATTCGTCAAAATAAAGAGACGACCAGAAAGCAACAAAAATCTACAACCCAAACCAATAATCAGGAAAACATGGCTGAATCCAATCAACAAACCAATAATCACGAAGGGGAGCAAAACTTGGCACAAGCAATGAAAGATCTCAGAACATTTATCACTGACAAATTTGATGCAGTAATGAAAGAGGTTAACAACATGAAGACATCACTTGGAGGGGAAATTGCAGACATATGCAAAAACATAACAGATATGATGAGAATGAACACCACAGTTCAAGAAATCAAAAATACACTTGCAGCAAATATCAGCAGACTAGAAGAGACAGAGCAGAGAATTAGTGATGTGGAAGACAGTACATCAGAAATCAAACAGATAGTAGAAGGGGTCAATAAGAAGATAGAAAAAATCCAATTAGGATTTAGGGACCTGAATGACAATGCAAAACGCTCAAACATACGTATTATAGGCATTCCAGAAGGTGAAGAGAAGGGAAAGGGGTCAGAAGGAGTGTTGCAGGAAATAATGGCTGAAAACTTCCCAAATCTACTGAAAGAGACAGATGTACATATCCAAGAAGCACAGCGCACTCCACAAGTCATAAACCCCAACAGGCTCACCCCAAGACATATACTTGTCAAATTATCCAATGCTCAAGACAAAGAGAAAATCCTAAAAGCAGCAAGAGAAAAGAAAACCATCACATACAAGGGAAGCTCAATTAGATTAAGTGCTGATTTCTCTTCTGAAACCATGGAGGCAAGAAGACAGTGGTATGATATAGTCAAGGTACTAAAGGAAAAAAATTTCCAACCAAGAATACTCTATCCAGCTAAACTAGCATTCAAACATGATGGAGAGTTCAAAATATTCGCAGAAAAACAGAAACTGAAAGAGTGTACCAACAAGAAACCACCCCTTCAAGAAATTCTAAAGGGAGTTCTGCAGGAAGAAAGGAAAAAACAAGAAAGGTGAGTTGGAGGAGAGTATAAGACCAACAACAACAAGAAAAAAGACAAAAAAAAAATATACAAACAAAATATGACAAACACAACTCCAATCAAAATATAGCTAACACAAATAATTCCTTGATAGTAATAACACTGAATGTCAACGGATTAAACTCACCTATCAAAAGATTCAGACTGGGGCATTGGATAAGGAAATATGACCATCCATATGCTGTCTACAAGAGACACATCTTAGACCCAGAGACGCATGGAGATTGAAAGTGAATGGCTGGAAAACAATCATACAAGCTAACAATAACTAAAAAAAGGCAGGAGTAGCTATATTAATATCAGACAAAATAGACTTTAAATGTGAAACAATTGTGAGAGACAAAGAAGGATACTACATTTTAGTGAAAGGGAAAATCTTTCAAGAAGATCGAACAATCATAAATATCTATGCCCCTAACAAGGGTGCCTCTAAATACGTCAGGCAAACGCTGGAAAAACTAAGTGAAAGAATAGATACATCTACAATTATAGTGGGGGATTTTAATACACCACTATCAACTCTGGACAGAACATCTCAAAAGATAATCACCAAAGAAACAAAACATCTGAATAGTATATTAGAGGAGCTCGATCTAATAGACATATATAGATCGCTACACCCAAACACAGCAGGATATACATTTTTCTCAAGCGCACATGGATCATTCTCCAAGATAGATCATATGCTAGGCCACAAAGAAAGGCTGAACGAATTCAGAAAGATTGAAATCATACAAAACATTATCTCTGACCACAGTGGAGTCAAGCTGGAGATTTGCAAGGGAAAGAAGCCAAGATTTCACACCACGATTTGGAAATTAAACAGCACACTCTTAGAAAAACAGTGGGTCAAAGAGGAAATCTCAAAAGAAATCAATGACTACCTTGAAACAAATAATAATGATAATACAACATACCAAAATTTATGGGATGCAGCAAAAGCAGTACTGAGAGGGAAGTTTATAGCCATAAATTCATATATCAAAAAAGAAGAAAGAGCAAAAATTGAAGAACTAACTGCACATTTGAAGGAATTAGAAAAACAACAACAAAGTAACCCAACAGGAAGAAGAAGGAAGGAAATAACAAAGATAAGAGCAGAACTAAATGAAATAGAAAATAAGAAAGCACTTGAACAGATAAACAAGACCAAGAGCTGGTTTTTTGAGAAGATTAACAAAATTGACAAACCTTTAGCAACACTAACAAAGAAAAAAAGAGAGAAGATGCAAATACACAAAATAAGAAATGAGAAAGGCGATATCACCACTGACCCCACAGAAATAAAGACTATCATAAGAGGATATTTTGAAAAACTATATTCCAACAAAAATGACAATCTAGAGGAAATGGACAAATTCCTAGAAACACATAAGCAGCCCATATTGACAAAAGAAGAAATTGATGATCTTAACAAACCAATCACAAGCAGAGAGATAGAATCAGTTATTAAAAATCTCCCAACTAAGAAGAGCCCAGGGCCAGATGGCTTCAAAGGTGAATTCTACTAAACATTCCGGAAAGAATGGACACCAATCCTGCTGAAACTATTCCAAAACATCGAAACAGAGAGAACATTACCCAACTCCTTCTATGATGCCAACATTACCCTAGTACCAAAGCCAAACAAAGACATCACAAGAAAGGAAAATTACAGACCAATTTCTCTAATGAACCTAGACGCAAAAATACTTAACAAAATACTTGCTAATCGTATTCAACAACACATTAAATGTATTATACACCATGACCAAGTGGGATTAATCCCAGGTATGCAAGGATGGTTCAACATGAGAAAATCAATCAACGTAATACACCATATAAACAGACTGAAGGAAAAAAATCACATGAATATATCTATTGATGCAGAAAAAGCATTTGACAAAATACAGCACCCTTTCTTGATAAAAACACTCCAAAAGATTGGAATACAAGGGAATTTTTTGAACATGATAAAGAGTATATATGAAAAACCTAAAGCCAATATTGTTTACAATGGAGAAATCCTAGACTCCTTCCCTCTAAACTCAGGAACAAGAAAAGGATGCCCACTGTCTCCGCTCCTGTTTAACATTGTCTTAGAAGTACTTGCTTGAGCACTGAGGCAAGAACCAGAAATAAAAGGCATTCAAATTGGAAAGGAAGAAGTCAAAATTTCATTATTTGCAGATGACATGATCCTATACATAGAAAACCCTGAGAGATCTACAACGAAGGTTCTAGAACTCATAAATGAGTTTAGTAAAGTCGCAGGTTATAAGATCAATGCGCAAAAATCAGTAGCATTTCTGTACACCAATAATGAGCAAGATCAGGAGGAAATCAAGAAACAAATACCATTCACAATAGTAAATAAAAAAATCAAATACTTAGGAATAAATTTAACTAAAGAGGTAAAGAACTTATACAATGAGAACTATACAAGATTGTTCAAGGAAATCAAAGAAGACCTAAATAAATGGAAGACTATTCCTTGTTCATGGATAGGAAGACTGAACATTATTAAGATGTCTATCCTACCAAAACTGATCTACACATTCAATGCAATCCCAATAAAAATCAACGCAGCCTTCTTTAAGGAACTAGAAAAACTAACTATGAAATTTTATTTGGAAAGGAAAGAGACCCCGAATAGCCAAAGATATACTGAAAAAGAAAAACGAAATTGGAGGAATCACACTACCTGACTTCAAAACATACTATAAAGCTACGGTGGTGAAAACAGCATGGTATTGGCATAAGGAGAGACACATAGACCAATGGAATCGAATTGAAAGCTCTGATATAGAACCTCACATATACAGCCACATAATATTCGATAAAGCCACCAAACCCTCGCAATTGGGAGAGAGTGGCCTATTCAACAAATGGTGTCTGGAGAACTGGATAGCCATATGTAGAAGAATGAAAGAGGATTACCATCTCACACCTTATACAAAGATCAACTCAAGATGGATCAAAGACCTAAATATAAGAGCCAAGACCATAAAAACCTTAGAGCAGTGTAGGGAAACACCTACAGGACCTTGTAATAGGAAATGGATTTATGAATATCTCACCAAAAGCACGAGCAGCAAAAGGACTAATAGATAAATGGGACTTCCTCAAAATTAAAGCCTTCGGCACCTCAAAGGAGTTTGTCAAGAAAGTAAAAAGGGAGCCCACACAGTGGAAGAAAATATTTGGCAATCATATATCTGATAAGAAACTTATAACTTGCATATATAAAGAACTCCTATATCTTGAAAATAAAAAGATAAACAACCCATTTAAAGAATGGGAAAAAGACTTAAACAGACACTTCTCCGAAGAAGAAATACAAATGGCAAGAAAGCACATGAAAAAATGTTCCAAATCTCTAGCTATCAGGGAAATGCAAATCAAAACTACAATGAGATACCATCTTACACCCATAAGATTGGCAGCTATGAAAAAAACAGAAGAATACAAGCGCTGGAGAGGATGTGAAGGAAGGGGAACACTCATCCACTGCTGGTGGGAATGCAGAAGGATCCAACCATTCTGGAGGACAGTATGGCGGTTTCTCAAAAAACTAGCCATAGATTTGCCATATAACCCAGCAATACCACTGCTGGGTATATACCCAGCAGAACTGAAAACAAGGACACAAACCGATATATGTACACCAATGTTCATAGCAGCATTGTTCACTATTGCCAAAAGTTGGAATCAACCCAAATGCCCATCAACAGATGAGTGGATCAATAAAATGTGGTATATACACACAATGGAATACTACTCGGCTGTAAGAAGAAACACACTACAAACACATGTGATAACATGGATGAATCTTGAGAACCTTATGTTGAGTGAAGCAACCCAGACATTGAAGGACAAATACTACATGACCTCAATGATATGAAATAAAAAAGCTGCCCTAGATAGCAAGAGACTGAACGATAGGCTTACAGGAAATCGGAGGGTGGAGGAAGGATATGAGCCAATGTCTGCAGGGGTGGAATTTAAGACGAGATGGTGGTAAGTATGAACACAAAGAAGAGATAAAAGGGGGGCAAGGGGTTGCCTTTGGTTGGGGCTTTACGGGTTTGAGGGTGGCTGGGGAGGGACGGATGGGTAACGTTGCCCAAAAGTGGGGGGAGGGAGGGGTAGCATACGAACACAGGAGAGGGTCAGGAGTTGGTGGAGAGTAAAATGCCGAGAAAATCATATCAAAATAAAATAAAGAGGGTTACCTGTTTAGAATGCTCGGAGGGGAGGGTCTGATGGAGGACGGGCTCCTGGGGAATGTCTAAATGCTCATTCTGCCAGAGTGGGTGACACCATGGGGTAGAATCCCAAGTAGTGAGAGTGGGGGTGGACCCACATCCTGGGGAGGACTAATGCCATCAAATAGAGGGAACTGTATCCCTCGAGAGAAAGGGTGGCTCCCAGGGCACTGGGGCAGTTGAGCAAGTTAGGCCCTGAACACTATTCCATCTATCTCTGGAAGTGGCTCCTCAGGAAACGGAGGTTGGCTGTCACTGTGGGCACCAAGGTGGAAGGGAAAATGGACGTTAAATGTGTGGAACCAAAGTAAATGGGGGGTAAGAGAGGAGTTTCTTGAGAGTACACAAGGATGGATATAAAACATGTAATATTACACCATAACATATAGGAGATGACAGACTGATAATGTAAACCATAATGTAAAACATAGGATAACTAAAAATGTAAAGAACTGTGTATCCTAAAGTATGCACCATAATGTAAGCACAGATGTTACCTTGTTAGAAAGCTAATGTCTCAGACTCTGTACATCACTTTAAGTAAATATGATATGAATAGGGCGTAAGAGTATCACTGTGGAAGGGAAAAGGTTTTCTGGTGGATGTGTGGGAGTGCTGTATATTATATATATGCATTGCTGTGGTCTAGGACTCCTGTGAAGAAAAGCTGAATAATTAGGGGGGAAAAAAAAAAAAAAAGATAGGATGTGGAATTTTTTCAAGTCAACATTCTTTATCTAAGTTCTTTATCTAACTTTATCCAAGTTCTTTATCTATCCTTTAAACCTATCGCTATATGCCATTCCCTAGTAAGGGACCATGACATTATATTGGGCTTCAAATTTCGGGGAGTTCTGGATCACAGAGTGTTTCAACAATGGCAATGGAGGCATACTGGTATGGGATACCAATGACAGGTGATATATGGCTGACAGGGAGCTGTACAGAACACATGTCCAGGGTGCATGGTAATGTTTGGATATACTCATAGTGGCAACAATTAAAAACCACAGCTGGGGGGGGTACTGGGTTCCTGGCCAGTGGTGCTCTGTCGTGGTCCCTAGGGGAGCAGCGACAGTCTCCCAGGTACAGCGGCGGGGACCGCGAGGGAGTGAGGGTTCAACAGTGAGCCCCTGACGCTAATGACTATGCTTGTGAGCTGATAAACCTAAAATAAGAACAAGGCCTAGAGCAACATTTTGCCTGGGAATTTCCTCCTGTCAGCCTTCATGTTACTCAAATGTGGCCAGTCTCGAAGCCAAACTCAGCATGTAAATGCAATGCCTTCCCCCCAGCGTGGGACATGACACCCGGGGATGAGCCTCCCTGGCAACGAGGGACCACTATCAACTACCAACTGATGATGCAACTGGAAAATGACCTTATACAGAAGGTTCAATGCGGATCAGCAGAATATCCAGGTCTACATAAAATAACATGACTTTAAAATGCTGTTTGACCTAAAGTAAGGGGGAAATGGAAAGGAGAAATGAGTTTATATGGCTACGAGTTTCTAAAAAAGAGTCTGGAGGCTGGCAGAAGGATTGCCCTCATGCACAACTGAGCAGAGTCAGAGAGACAGATAAAGCAGATACAACCCCCAGATATTGGTTCCTTTGAGGGCTAAAGAGACCCATGGGAGTTATGGTCATGGCCGATGGGGTTAACTACCAGGGCAGATGGCCCCTCTTTGGAAATGGTGTTTATGTGTGATGAATCTGGACTCAGATGGGATCTCCCTTCATAAGACTTTCATGCTAATGTGCTGGAGGTGCAGTTAATGTTGGGGTTTAAGATATATTTAGGGGATTTGAATCTCTGGACTGACAATGTGATAGCCAGGTCCTGAGCCTCAACAGACTCCAGCACCTACAATCTGATTTACTGGACTTACCACACTCAGCTAAGATGGAGTTGAAGAAGGACAACCACCACACCATGGAGCCTAGAGTGATTACAACTGAAAATGGGAGGATTGCATCCAGCATCCATGTGGAATCTGAGCCTCCTCTTGACATAGAGGTGCAATGGACACAACCAATCCAATGTCCACATAGAAGAGGTGGCATTGGATTGGGAAAAGTGGACATGGTGGACGATGGGTATGGGGAAAGGCAGGAAGAGATGAGAGGTGGAGGCGTCTTTGGGACATGGAGCTGCCCTGGATGGTGCTTCAGAGGTAATCACTGGACACTGTAAATCCTCACAGGGCCCACTGGATGGAATGGAGGAGAGTATGGGCCATGATGTGGACCATTGTCTATGAGGTGCAGAGGTGCCCAAAGATGTACTTACCAAATCCAATGGATGTGTCATGATGATGGGAACGAGTGTTGTTGGGGGGGGGAGAGGGGGGGTGGGGGGTGGGGTTGAATGGGACCTCACATATATATTTTTAATGTAATATTATTACAAAGTCAATAAAAAATAAATAAATAAAAGTGAACATAAAAAAGAACAAATAAAGAAAAGAATGGAAAAAACTAATTAAGGTCTAAAGGAACTAAATAAAAGGAAGAGATGTGCAGCCACCAAGTCATGGGTGTCCCAGAAGGAGAAGAGAAGGGAAAAGGAATATTTAAAGAAATAATGCTAGGAAAATTTCACAACCTTATTGAAGGACACAGATATCTCTGTCCAAGAAGCATAACATACTCAAATCTGAAAATCTTAATAGACTACCTCTGAGACACATAATAATCAGAATGTCAAATGCCAAGGCAAAGAGAGAATTCTGAGAGCAGCAAGAGAAAAGCAATGCATAACATATAATGGATACCCATAAGGTTAATGCTGATTTCTCCTCAGAAAAAATGGCGCAAGAAGGTAGTGATATGATATATTTAAAATACTCTAACATAAAAACTGCCAGCCAAGAATATTATATCTAGCAAGACTAACTTCCAAAAATGAAGGTAAGTTCAGAATATTCACAGAGAAACAGAATCTGAGAAACTTTATACAAAGAGCCTTGTCTTGCAGGAAACAGTAAAGGGTGTGCTACAGGCTGAAAAGATAAGACAGGAGAGAGCAACTTTATTTATTTGGAAGAGTAAGGGATCCCGAATAGCCAGAAACATCTTACAAATGGAAAAATGAAGTTAGGGGACTCACTTCCATACTTTAAATCATATTACCTAACTATAATCGTAAAAAACAGCACAGTGCTGATATAAAGATAGACATATAGATGAAAGGTACTGAACGCATGTTTCAGAAACAGACCCTCACAACTATGGTCACACCTATTCCCAGCTTGGGAAGAACAGACCTTTCAAAAAACACTGTTGGTACAACCCCAGGTATTGGTCCTTTTGAGGGCTAAAGAGACCCACAGGTTCTATGGTCGTGGCAGTTGGGGTTCACTGCCATGTCAGTTGGCCCTTCTTTGGAGCTGGTGTTTCTGCGTGATGGAGCTAGACTCACATGGGATCTCTTTTCACAAGCCTTTCATGCTACTTTACTGGAATTGTAGTTGGTGCTGGGGTTTAAGGTATATCTAGGGGATTTGAATCTCTGGGCTGACAATATGATAGCCCCACCCTGAGCCTCAACAGACTTTAGCTCCTATACTCTGATTTATTGGATTTACCCCACTCAGCTAACATGGAGTTGAAGAATGTCAACCACCACACCATGGAGCCTAGAGTGCCTACAACTGAAAGCAGGAGGATTGCATCCAGTATCCATTTGGAATCTAAGCCCCCTCTTGACATAGATGTGGAATGTACACAAACAAGCCACAGTCCACAGGAAGAAGGAATACAGTAAGGATTAGAGTGGACTTAATGATATCCTATTTATGAACTATTGTGGTTAATAATCGAGAAAATGTGGCATTGGTGTGGAAAAAGTGGCCATGGTGGCTGCTGGGTATGGGAAATGGAAGGAAGAGATGAGATGTGGAGGCATTTTCGGGACTTGGAGTTGTCCTGGGTGGTGCTCCAGGGACAATTGCTGGACATTGTATGTCCTCCCATGGCCCGCTGGATGGAACGTGGGAGAGTGTGGGCTATGGTGTGGACCACAGGCCATGGGGTGCAGCGATGCCCAGAGATGTACTCACCATATGCAATGGATGTGTCATGATGATGGGGGAGAGTGTTACTGTGGGGGGAGTGGATGGGGGGTGTGGTAGGGGTGCACGGGTACCTCATATTTTTTTAATGTAATATTTTTTCAAAAATGAATAAATTGAGAATTTGGAAAAAAAAAAAAAGGCAGGGGATTTTATGTCCAGCATCTAACATGATGTTCAGCATATAGTGATTCTTAATAAATAAGTTTAATAAATAAATGCACAATTTTTTAAACAAAAAAAAAAGCTCTGTTGGGAGAACTGGATTTCCACAGTGAAAAGAAGGAAAATATTCCTATCTCATACCTTAAACAAAAATTAATTCAAAATGGAAATGGTGTTTATGTGTGATGAATCTGGACTCAGATGGGATCTCCCTTCATAAGACTTTCATGCTAATGTGCTGGAGGTGCAGTTAATGTTGGGGTTTAAGATATATTTAGGGGATTTGAATCTCTGGACTGACAATGTGATAGCCAGGTCCTGAGCCTCAACAGACTCCAGCACCTACAATCTGATCTACTGGACTTACCACACTCAGCTAAGATGGAGTTGAAGAAGGACAACCACCACACCATGGAGCCTAGAGTGATTACAACTGAAAATGGGAGGATTGCATCCAGCATCCATGTGGAATCTGAGCCTCCTCTTGACATAGAGGTGCAATGGACACAACCAATCCAATGTCCACATAGAAGAGGTGGCATTGGATTGGGAAAAGTGGACATGGTGGACGATGGGTATGGGGAAAGGCAGGAAGAGATGAGAGATGGAGGCGTCTTTGGGACATGGAGCTGCCCTGGATGGTGCTTCAGAGGTAATCACCGGACATTGTAAATCCTCACAGGGCCCACTGGATGGAATGGAGGAGAGTATGGGCCATGATGTGAACCATTGTCTATGAGGTGCAGAGGTGCCCAAAGATGTACTTACCAAATCCAATGAATGTGTCATGATGATGGGAACGAGTGTTGTTGGGGGGGGGAGAGGGGGGGCGGGGGGGTGGGGTTGAATGGGAACTCACATATATATTTTTAATGTAATATTATTACAAAGTCAATAAAAAAAATAAAAAAATAAAAATAAAAAAAAAGAAAAACCTAAATAGAAATGCAAGAACCATAAAGTTTCTAGAAGAAAATGTAGGATGGCATCTCCAAAACCTGGTGGTGTGTGGTGGATTTTAAAAGGAGATAAGAGAAGTGCTGAGGACTACTGATGCTGACTGTAGAAGTTTTAATTAACTTTACCTTAAAAGTGCAGAAACATATAGATTTGATGGTAACACATTGCAGTGAGTAATAGCTGCTTTAGAAATGGGAATATGGCTGGAAAGGGAAGTCTAGGGATGTAAATGTCAATTGAAAGAAAGCTAGGGAATAATCTAGGCACTGAATAACAATATCAGAATGGCCATTATCAAAAAGATAGAGAACTACAAGTGTTGGAGAGGATGTGGAGAGATAGCAACACTTCTTCACTGTTAGTGGGAAGGCAGAATGGAACAGCCACGGTGGAGAACTATTTGGCAATGCCTAAAGATGTTAATATAGACTTGCCAAGTGATCCTGCAATACAACTACTGAGTACATATATACCCAGAAGTGTTGTGGGAAACTGACTTAAGTGTTCCTCATTGTAAATGTTGCACCTGTTCTATTGTAGATGTTGCAGTTATTCCCTATTATTGTACATGATGTTGCAGTTCTGATAGCAAACAGCTACTCGGTAGTGTCCAACAAATATGATGTGGAAACTACAGTCAAGGCTCTCAGTTCCAGAAGCTGTGAGTCCCCTTGTCCCATCTTTATCTCCTCTCTTGTGTATCTCTCTCTGTCCTTTATTTCTGCACTAACTGCACCACCATCCCTTCATGCCAACCGACAGCTGAGCTGATCTCAGCACATAAGAACTGAGAGCAGTTACACAAACAGACATCTGCACACTGATGTTCATAATGACTTTATTCATAATTGTCAAAAGTTGGAAACAACCCAGGTGTCCATCAACAGATGCATGGATAAAGAGTTGTCTATTCACATGAGGGAATATTATGCAAGTGTAAGAAAAAATGAAGTAAAACACATGACAACATGGATGAACCTGGAGGACATTATGTTGAACAGAGCATGCCAGACACAAAAGGGCAAATATTGAATACTGTGTTACTAGAAACCAAATATACTGTGTAACATATTATATGATTTTATAAAATTTAAATGTTTCCAGTACATTTAAATGAGAACTGAATGTTTTAATTCAACTGTTTTCTTTTTAGGTTTTAATTGTTTATATTTTCAATTATTAAATGTACAAAATGAACCTAATTTTTAAAAAGCAAAGAAAAGAAAGACATGGAGGACAGTTTGAATTGAATCCCACTAAACAAATCTGAAACATTTGAGAATCAAAATCAATAATGATGACCCATTGAATGTAACAGTTCATGAGTAATTGGAAATGTTGATAAGGAACATGACATTTTCATAGTCTCAAAGTGACTCCCTACAAAATTCTTGTTAATTACAAAATTGAAAAGGATAAGTTTACAAGAGAGGAGCCTGGTAGACATGACTGCAATCAAGTAAAGGAAGTAAACATCAGTGCTAATGCGGCAAGTTAAACCCTTTCTCCCTGACATAGTATCGCTTTGTGATATTATTGCCAAAGATGCATAAATTCTATCTAAGATGAGGAAGAAATAGAGGGAAGTGGATGTGGCTCAAGTGATAGAGCTTCGGCCTACCATATGGGAAACTCTGGGGCCTCCTGGTGAAAAAGAAAAAGAGAATGCATGCTTGCACAGCAAGCCAGTACAATTTCTAGGGTAGTACTTTACAAATGTATATTTCTTTAGTATAGGTTTTTGAATAATTCCATTTCCATGCATGTTGTAACATAAGATGATTAAATATTGTGTTTGAATTAAAAAATGTCAAGTGGTTGGTTTCTTTACAATAAGCATAAACGTAGTTTTTAGAACACAAGGAAAAAACCGAGCAAAAAAATAAGATCTCCTTCTCCCACTCCTCAAACTATACAGAATGATTGAAAGATTCCTTCTGAATGTATCTAACAGGTGTGCTTCAAATATACTACACTATAAATGATCTTTTATTTTCATGTAAATTTTACTTTTAAAGGAATTTTAGGTCAGAGAAAAGTACAATGAAAGGAGAGGACAGTCACATATACCCTGTCCTCTCCAGTTCTTATATTTTCCCCTATGAATAACATCTTAAATTAATATTGGACATTTGTTTAAATGACTGTATAAATATGGAGGCTTTGCTACTATCCAAGGCCTATGATTTACCCTTTGCATTCTACAATTTACAGATCTTGACAAAATGTTAAATGCTCTCTATCTGTCATTGCCCAGAAGGGGGAAAGCAGTCCCCCAGGTCAAGGAACAGTAGAGCCTGGAGAGGAGTGACTGGGGTTGTAACTGGAGACTAAGGGCTAAGGCAGATCACATGGGCCTTGGTGGGACTGAATAAGTTTGGATTTTATCCCAGATTTACACCTATAAAGTGGGCTGGGACATAAGAGTATTATGGGGTGGGAGAAGGGCAAAAGCATCAGGAGGAGCCTGGGGAAATATAGTTGTGTTGGAATTAGTGGGAATTTGGGGTGGATTGAAGATTCGGGCTACCTTCTCAGGCGCATCATTATGTTCCACTTTTATGATCTGTCAACAGTACAGCATTGCTAATTACAAAACTCAGGAGTATATGAGCGACATAAAGAATTGGAGGAACACCTATGTATGTCTAGCCTACTGTGGTAGGGAGTACATGAACAGATAAGAGGTGAACTCTAAGCCATTTACTAAGTCTTATTAGGGAAATGTACCAAAACGTGGACAACTAGAGTAAAAGGTATAGCAAAGCAGATATGACTGAACTGATAGAGTTCACCTACGATGTAGAAGGTCCAGGGTTCTATCCCAGGGCCTCCTGACCCCAATGGTGAGCTGGACCATGCGCAGTGCAGACGTGGGCAAGGAGCGCCATGCCATGCAGGGGTGTCCCCCATATACGGGAGTCCCATGCACAAGGAGTACATCTCGCATAACAAAAACAAGCCTGTCCAGGATTGGTGCTGGACACACAAAGAGCTGAAAGTGAAAGGTGAATAACTCTAGATAAATAGTAGCCAAAAAAGAGCAGGGGCTGCTACAATAGTATCAGACAAAACAAACTTTAAATGCAAATTAAAAAAAGTTATAGGAGATACAGAAGGCCATTATATATTAATAAAACGGAGAATCAACTAGGAATATACAACAGTCATAAATATCTACACAGCAAACCAGGGTGTACCAAAATACATGAGACAAACTCTACCAAATCTGAAGGGAGAAACAGACATCTCTCAAATAATCGTTGGAGATTTCTACACACTACTCACATCTTAGGTAGAATATTTATACAGAACATCAACAAGGGAACAGAGAACATGAACAATGTCATAGATAAGTTAGACCCAACAGACATAGAGAAAACACTGCACCCAAACTCAGAGGATCATACATTCTCCTCCAAAGTGTGGAAGCTAAACAAGACACTCCTGAACAATCAGTGGGACAAACAAGAAGTTGCAAGTGAAATAAGTAAATACATTCAGACACATGAAAATGAGAACATAACAGATCAAAACTTATGGGATACAGCAAAGGCAGTCTTACAGGGAAATTTATACCCTACAGACTTTTACTTTAAAAGAAGAAAGACCTAAACTCAAAAAACTCAACTGAAGTACAGAATCTAGAAAAACAACAGCAAACCAATCCTAAGGCAAGGAGAAGGAAAGAAATAAGGATTAGAGCAGAAATAAATGAAACTGAGAACAAAAAAAAGAGGAGAAAATCAGCAAAACCCAAAAAGATCTTTAAGATCAATAAAATCGACAGATCCCTAGTACACTAACAAAAAAGAGAGCGAGAGAGAAAGAGAGAGAGAGAGAGAGAGGTGATGCAAAAATACACTCTGGGGAAGCAGATGTGGCTCAAGTGATTGGGATCCTGCCTATCATAAGGGATGCCCTCGGTTTGACCCCTAAGGCCTCCTGCTGAAGGCAAGCTAGCCCACCCAGTGAAGAGCTCATGGCCCACACCACAAACAGTACTACAAAGAGCCCGTGCCACTGAGAGCTGGCACAGCAAGATGACAGAACAAAGGGAGACCCAGAGGAGGGACAGTGAGAGATGGAGCAAACTGGGGAGATGAGGTGGTTCAAGCAACTGAGTGCCTCTCACTCACACCACAGGTCTCAGGATCAGTTTCCTTGTGCATCCTGAAGAGAAAGACGAGAAGAAAAGACAAGCAGACATGGAAAGAACACACAGCGAATGGACATAGAGAGTAGATAGCAAGTGCCAACAACAACAGCAACAACAAAAATACAATCAGAAATGAAAGGGGAGGTTATGGTTGGGCCCAAGGAAATGAAAGGGACATAACAGGAGATTATGAGAAACTGTATGACAACAAATTAACAACCGAGATGAAATGGACAATTCTTTGAAATGCATACCCTGTAATACCAATACTGGGTATATACCCAGAAAAAGTGAGAGCAGAGAGACAAATAGACACCTGCACATCTATGTTCATAGCGGTGTTCTTCACAATTGCCAAATCTGTAAACAACCTAGGTGTCCATCAACTGATGATTGGATGAAAAAATGGTAGTGCATTCACATGATGCAATACTGTGCAGCTTTAAATATCAATGAAGTTATAGGCATATGACAACATGGAGGAACCTGGAGGACATCATGTTAAGTGAAGCACGCCAGACACAAACGACAGACTATATGACTGCACTCTTATGAACTACTATGAAATAAATATATTGTGTAACATATTGTATGATTGCATTTATATAAAAGGAAAACATAAATCAATTTGTACAGATGAAATTTAATTAGTGGTTATGTAAGCCTAGGGAAGGGAGGCTAAGGGATGTGGAGTTTTTCCTCTTTGGAGTAATGAAACACATCTAAACTTTTGGGGGATGATAAATGCACGTTAGGATTATACTAAAAGTCCCCATTTACACATTTTAGATGATACTGAAGTTTAGTATATCTCAATGAAACTAATTAATGAATAAAGGATAACCAGAAATGGTAACTAAGCACAGCATGAGACACAGAGAAAGAATGAGAGGTGAAAATTTTCTTGTTTCCCTGTTTTTTCATTACCATTATTATTGAAATTATGAAAATGCTCAAAAAAGCATGAAGTGATGAATGCACCACTATGTGATTATACCAAATCCCATAGCAGGATGACCATGGTGAACTGATAGTTGTCGTAGTATCAGCAGGAATTTGAGGTGGAGATAGAGATACAGGTTACATTCTGAAGGGCATCACTATGTTCCACTTTTATGATCTGTAAACAACACAGCATTCCTAATTATAACACTCAGGAGCAACTGAATGAAATAAAAAATTGCAGGAACACCTATTTATGTCTAGCCTACTGCGGTTGGGAACACACAAACACATAAGAAGTGAACTCTAAGCCATTTACTAAGTCTGTCCTAAATACTGAATCTGTGGACAAGACTAGAGAAACAAGGACCACTGGGCCTAAAGCAGTGCACCTTGCCGATGTCACCTCTGCTGCAGCCTCAATAAACTTGTCAGTCCCTTGGGCGGTCACCCTCCCCTCTCTCTGGCTTTCTCTTGGCACATAAGCATATGCTCCTCTCTGTTTCATCCTCATCCACCTTTAAGATAAGAACCTCCAGAAGGTCCCTAACACGCCAAATACTGCAGTCATGCTGCTCTCCATCCAGGACTCAGCTTCTTCGAAGCAATCCCATGCAGGCCCTCTGCCCAGTTATTCATCTCTACTTCATCCTCTGTGTTTTTCAACTTGCTGAACACTTGGGAATGACTCCACTCAAACCACTCTCCAAACTGCATTCCCAATTATCTCTAAATTCTTATATTATTTTGTCCCTGTCCTTCATCATTCTTCATCTTTCCTTCCTGGTATTGCAGCACCATTTACAGATTTGATTACATTCTCCTCCTTCCAACATCTTGCTTTGCTCATATTCTCCTAGTGGCTTTCCCTAATTCCCATTCTTACATCTCAGGGTTCTCTCCTTCTATTGACCCTTTAAATGCTGATGTTCCCCACATTTCAGTCTTCTTCCCCCTTTACTTTTCAGTCAACATATTCTGTTTCAGTGACCACATCCACATCTATGGTTTCAAATGAATCAATAGGCCAGTGACTCTCAACTGTTCACATCTAGCCCAGATCTCCCTCCTGAGTACCATATTTGAATTTCTCTCTGGACACTTACAGGTACCTCAAATTAAACATGTTGCCCGACAGTTCTGCTCTTTTTTTCCTTACAGGAAAAACGTCACCACCAGCTGCCCAAAATAGATAAATGGGACTTCCTCAAAATTAAAGCCTTCTGCACCTCAAAGGAGTTTGTCAAGAAAGTAAAAAGGGAACCCACACAATGGGAGAAAGTATTTGGAAACCATATATCTGATAAGAGACTTATAACTTGCATATATAAAGAACTCCTATATCTTGAAAATAAAAAGATAAACAACCCATTTTAAAAATGGGAAAAAGATTTAAATAGACACTTCTCCAAAGAAGAAATACAAATGGCTAAAAAGCACATGAAAAAATGCTCCAAATCTCTAGCTATCAAGGAAATGCAAATCAAAACTACAATGAGATACCATCTTACTCCCATAAGATTGGCAGCTATGAAAAAAACAGAAGAATACAAATGCTGGAGAGGATGTGAAGAAAGGGGAACACTCATCCACTGCTGGTGGGATTGCAGAAGGATCCAACCATTCTGGAGGACAGTTTGGCGGTTCCTGAAAAAACTAACCATAGATTTGCCATATGACCCAGCAATACCACTGCTGGGTATATACCGAGCAGAACTCAAAACAAGGACACAAACAGATATATGTACACCAATGTACATAGCAGCATTGTTCACTATCGCCAAAAGTTGGAATCAACCCAAATGCCCATCAACAGACGAGTGGATCAATAAAATGTGGTATATACACACAATGGAATACTACTCAGCTGTAAGAACAAACACACTACAAACACACGTGATAATATGGATGAATCTTGAGAACCTTATGTTGAGTGAAGCATCCCAGGCTTTGAAGGACAAATACTACATGATCTCAATTATATGAAATAAGCAACCTGCCTCAAAGAGCTAGAGACTGGAAAAGAGGCTTACAGGAAATCGGGGGTGGAGGAAGGATGTGAGCCAACGTCTGCAGGGGTGGAATCTATGACGAGCTGGTGGTAAGTATGAGCACAAAGAAGGGACAAAATGGGGGCAAGGGGTTGCCTTCGGGTGGGGCTTTGCGGGTTTGAGGGGGGCTGGGGATGAGCAGAGGGGTAATATTGCCCAAAAAAGGGGGGGTGGGAGGGGCAACATACGAACATAGAAGAGTGTCAGGTGTTGGGTGAGAGTAAAATGTTGAGAAAATCGTATCAAAATATAATTAGGAGGGTCACCTGTTTAGGATGCTCAGGGGGAATATTCTGATGTGGGATGGACTCCGGGGGAATAGCTGAAGGCTCATTTTGCCAGGGTGGGTTGTACCATTGGGTAGAGACCCAAGAAGTGAGAGTTGGGGTGGACCCACATCCTGGGGAGGACTAATGCCATCAAATAGAAAGAACTGTATCTCTCGTGAGAAAGGGTGGCTCCCAGGGCATTAGGGCAGTTGAGAAAGTCAGGCCCTGAACACTGCTGCAAGTATCTCTGGACGTGGCTTCTCGGGAAATGGAGATTGGCTGGCACTGTGGGCCCCAAGGGGAGGGGAAAATGGATGTGGAATGGATGTAAGCTTTCCTTGAACTTCGACCACATGACCAGTTACAAAAACAAGGACTATAGTAGTTATAAGTTATAAGAGGTCCTCAAACTGTCTTCCTTGATTTATCATAAGTATCACTGCATATGGGCACGTATGACAAGCAGACTGCGGTGCTTGAGATGCCACTCTTATGCACAGCCTATGCGCCACCTTGCTGGACAGATTGAGCCCACTGTCAGTAGTCACATGACTCTGCTGTTTGCTTCCTCATGATTTGGCACATTCTTTTATCTCAGTTGGTCTACTGTCCCGTTCTTTGGTGGATCTACCAGGTAAATGAGGCAACTTCTGGATGTATGGATAGTCAGTATTGAAATACCACTCAAGTTCTGCTTCAAATGGTCTTTGGTTTTTCTTGCAGAGGGAGAAGTATCCTGGGCTCCTTACATTACTATTTATTTAAACAAAACAATTTTATTGATAGATGATAGTAAACCATACACTCCATCCAAGTGTCCAATCACTGGTATTTAGTATAATCACAATGTTAAGCATTCCTCAGTTCAATCATTATTAGGCCATTTTTATTATTCTAATAATAATTATAAAAATAAATAAACCCACACAAACTCATCACACTCAATCACTTTATCCTTCCCCTGCCATAATTATCTCCTATTCTGTCTCTGACTCTTCAGTGTATTTGTATTGATGGAACAATGCTTATTCACAAAGAATGAAGACAAAGCTGGATCAGCTTCACTAGCAGGCATCAGCCCCACATGGCCAACATCCCTGCAGCCATAGGGAGATAGTCTACAGGTGTACCTCCCTCCTATGTTCTTGGTAGCAATGCTTTAATTCAACACAAAAACCTAAACCACTGGCCACCTACTTTTCACATTCTTGTCCTGGATTTCTGCCCCTTTTGCCCAAGAAGGGGCTAGGAAGTCTTTAGGATAAAGCACCTGCTGAGTCAGCCTGACATATTCACTAAGCTAATACATCACCCATGACCAGCCTTCCCAGCCAGACATTGGTATGGGATAGGACATGACTGCACAGCGGCTCTTACGAAAGGAAGCCTATTAAAGAATTTCTTTTTGTTCAGTTCATTTCAACATTAAATTGTAGACCACAGCCCATTCCCAACACACCTCATGTTCTGTGAACTGGTCTGTTCTCTCTGGAGACTGATTATTCTCTGGACCAATATGGGACACTTTGGTGTCTCCTTCCCACCATTCAAGCATCTGCTCTGACTCTCCCCGACTCAACAGCAGCCTGGACACTAGTGTCAGTTCTAGAATGGAAATGGGTGTTAAATACCTAATGGATTGTTCAGAACTGTCACCAGAATACAAAGTCACTGTTTACTAAAAACAAGTGAACTTAGACAGCCACTCATTTCCTAATTCTTTGGGACAAGCCTGCATTTGCATGTTACAGTCAACAGTTGCAGAGATCAAGGACTATCCTAGAACACTTGACAGAAGGCCAATGCAAAAAAACCCACTCAGCAAATGCCTTTGGGCTGTGATGATGCTAACCATGGAAAGTCTTAGCAGAAAACTTTCTCTTAAACTTTATAAAATAGCTCTTTCTAGTGGTCATTGTCAGAATATATCTTTTAGCCTGTTTATCTGTCGTGAAATATTTAATAGAATGGTTATAGAGCAAAGTGACCAGATTTGATAGAAAGGAGAAGACGGCCATGAATAAAAATGAAGTTGGGAAGCGGATTTAGATCAACTGATAGAGCGTCCACCTACCACATGGGAGCTCCAGGTATCAAACCCATGGCCTCCTGTCCCATGTGGTGAGCTGGCCCACGTGTAGGGCTGATGCGTGCAAGGGGTACCATGCCACCCAGGGGTATCCCCCGTGTAGGGGAGCTCCATACACAAGGAGTGTACCCTATAAGGAAAGCCACGCTGTGTGAAAAAAAGGGCAGCCAGCCCAGGAGTGGCATCGCACACATGGGGAGCTGAAACAGCAAGATGATGCAACAAAAAGAGACACAGATTCCCGGTGCCGCTGACAAGAATACAAGCAGACACAGAAGAGCACACAGTGAATGGACAGAGAGAGCAGGCAACTGGGGGTGGAAAAGGGGAGAGAAATTTGTAAAAAAATGAAGTTCTGACAGATGCAACAACATGATGGAACCTAGAATAGCACTAATCAGAGTCTTATCAGGCAGATATCAAGGGATATGCAGGACAGTTTTTCCTGGAGCTTCTAGGGAAAGTCCATATATAAAATCATTTCGGAGATTGGAAAATTTGTTTCTTTCTCATGCTTTCCACATCTCCCTCCATCTTCAAGGCAGCACTGGAGGCTGGAGTCCTTCTCATGCTTGCAATCTCTCAGACATCTTCACTTTTCTGGATTTGGAGGCTCATGAAATTACACTGAAGCATGCCTCCTCTTTAGAACTTTTAGAGCACACAAAACTCCATCAGCCTGCAACTGTTTAACTGACAGCTGCCCCTTACGAGCTGATGGTCCTAGCCTACTACTGCCCTCCAGTTCACAGATGACTGAGTATCTAGAACCTCTGTCTGTGACCCGAAAATGACCTGTTTCCCCATATTTCTTCTTGGCAAGTGAAGCCAAGCAGGAAAGTTATTTTCCCAAGAGTATATCAATGGGAACCAGTCCTGTATTGGGTTGAACTTCCTGATGCCACCCATACCTTCTTGTAATTACTCCATCTCTAAATTCATATATTAGGTACCTGTGACAACATCCAACAAGACTTAAAGAGACTATGCATATACATCTGCTAAATTTTCATACAATCTAGAATGATCTTCATGGTTCAGAGGGGGAGACTAGAAGACCCAAGAGGAGGCACAATGCCTTTTCCAGGGTCACAGAGGTGGTAGGAGGAGGAGGAAGGTCTGAACAGAACTCTAACTACTCAATACTGGGGTTTTGAAATTCTCAGGTCGATTATCACCTGTAGGAAAGACGGTGTTGGTATAAGTGTTGATTTAAATAGATGACATGGGAGAGGAGAGCCAGCAACCCAGAGGGGCCTTAGGAAAGATTTTATCCTACGTAGGGGCACAAGTAAAGACACACCAGGAAGTAACTTCACTTCCTTGGAGATACAACACAACAGAATTTGGAAAACTGTTAAGCATTTACCAACATGGTAGAGATAGCCACCTATTAAACTTACCTGAGCAGAGATGCTCAAGAGAAAAAGATATTGTCTTGTTTGCCTACTACCCAGGGCTCTCACTTCAGGAAAATCCGAAGTGAGAACTTTTCCCAAAGCTGTAGGCATTGGCTAAGACTTCACCATAGAGGAATGTGGTCATTTAGCAGGAAACACAAAAAGGAAACATTTGTGACACAGGGCAGGGGAATGAATACCAGATAAACACTTGAGATCCTTTCTGGGCAGTCTCAAAACAATTCTCACCCCAGCATGTGTGTTTGGAGTGGAGGACTATCCGGGGTGGTCAGGCCTAGGACAGGAGCTGGTTTTAGGTGGGATGGGATCCTGGTGGGCCTATAATGTTCATATCCAGATCAGGGCTGCCAGGGCAGGACAGGGAATGATGGGATGGGGATAATCTGCTGAGATGTTAAGCAAAACCTGTTGTTTCCTTTCCTCATGGACGTCTGTTCAGACAGGGTTCTGTTCTAACATGCGGAGAACAACAACATGTGAGATCGTCCCCGGTGGTGATGGCAAGGGAGGAACCTGATTCCTCCAGGCCTGGCTGCTGGGTACTATCTTTGAAGAGCCGCACTGGGAATTTGGTGAGAAGCTGGGTAAGAGTCATATACACAATTTTGTCATGAAAAATGCAGGCGCACCACGCTACCAATAAAGACCAATGCATGCCAGAGGTGAGAGTGGGGGAAGAGCTGTCTCTATACACAGGGACCAAGACAGTAAGACCCCAGCCTGGCAACTCCCCAAGATGCCTCCCAGGGTTTTCCTGATTACTGGTCCAGGGCCCCACTCACAAGGTATCTGACCTGACATCACTCCCCTAATACCAGTGCAAAGGCCATGCATTGTCCACGTATAGCCACTATCCTTATTTTTTGTAGTAATACAGAAAAGATGGTTTATAGTGTTTTTCCTTCATTTTGTACCAAGAGAGTCTTAGCATTTTGTGATACTTTTGGTTGTATTTATTACCTGACACCAGGTATCCTGTGTATTACTCTGCTTCACTGTTCTTACAAAACTTCTCCAATGTCACTAATCACCATGCCTAGCAGGACGTTCTTACCAAATGAGGATGAGGGGATAATGCTATATAAATCCCTCTCCTGTAACTTGCTATCCTGAGGAACATGTCACAGTGACCCTGAGACAAAGGGACTGGACTGAAGAATGTTAACGAAGGGATGCGGGGTATCACAGATATTTTTGCCACAGATATTTAGCCTCAAACTGCTGATGGCACTTGATGTGATTCCTTTTTGTTGTATTTCAACATTGCCGCATGGAAATCATGTTTCTCTATATATATTCTAATGCTCTTCACACACCTATGTAATGGGCATGCTGGGTTGAAGTATATGCATACCTAATATTTTAATAACTAGACAAGATAACTTGGAAAAGGGGCCAACTCAGTTAAGTTGCCAAGAGCAGTCTATGAAGGTAGAGACTTTCATAAATCCAGCCAGCCATAGTTATTGTTATTTTATCTTTTATCAATCTGGTGTCACAGTAGAAAAAAGACTCATATTTCCCTATGTTGTTCTAACCTCAGTATGAAAATATGTCAGCTTTAAGTTCAGCCAAGACTAACATGATGAAGGAAATCAAAGCTCACAGACTGAATACATTGGTGGGATACCTGGTGCCTGCCTTCCAGTACAGGGACTTCCTATGCAGGTACAGAGATTTGACTACCACCCAAAAGGTCCTATACCTTCTCCTTACAAAGTGAGCACAGGGAAGCAGACTTGGCCGAGTGGTTAGAGCATCAGTCTAGCACATGGGAGGTCTGTGGTTCAAACCCCGGGCGTCCTTGACCCATGTGCAGCTGGCGCACGCGCAGTACTGATGCACACAAAGAGTACCGTGCCACGAAGGGGTGTCTCCGTGTAGGTGAGCCCCATGCACAAGGAGTGCTCCAATTAAGGAGAGCCGCCCAGTGTAAAAGTAAGTGCAGCCTGCCCAAGAATGGCGCTGCACACATGGAGCGCTGATACAACATGATGATGCAACAAAAAAAGAAACACAGATTCCTGCGTGCTGACAACAAAAGAGGCAGACAAAGAAGAACACGCAGTTCTTCTTTGTGTCAGAATAGACACAGAGGAGGACAACTGGGGCATGGGGAAGAGGAGTGAAATAAATAAATAAATCTTAAAAACAACAATAACAACAACAAAGTGAGCACCTCAAAACAGCACAGACACCCACTTGCGACAAACCAGCAGTATACCTTGGGAATGTCACATCACCTCCCTGAGCCTCAGTTCGCTCCTCTGACAACTGGCTGAGACAAGACAAACTTCATAGGGTTTATACTAGGATTAACAGGGATTAGCCATGGAAAGCGTTCAATCAATGCCTGTCTCTGGAATAATGGACTTCTGCGGTGCTGGGGTTATTCATAATTACTGTTTTCTTCTTTCTATGAAAAAGAGCTCTGACTAGCCCCTCTCTGTCTCTTTGGCCATGGTCAAATATATTTTCCCATTTCTAAAGAAGATCTGCGGTTGGCAAGATGGCGTCTGAGTAAGTACATCGTCGTCATCTCTCTTACAAAAGACCAGCTGTGTGATAATGGAGTCCTAATGGAGCAGGCTGTTTTGGGAACCTGCAGGGCAAGAGGTGTCTGCACATCGATCTGGAGAGACTGAAGCAGAATTGATGTTTGCTCAAGCTAACAACAGGGAAAAAGAATAAGAAGAAAAAAGTGACAAACAGAACACTTAACACGTACACCAAAACAACAACTAATTAAACCCCAAGGCTAGAATAAGAAGATAATCAACAGAATAAACCCAACATGATAAAATGATGACCAGACAAAAACAAAAAACAACAGACCATACCAATAATCAGGAAAACATGGTCCAATACAATGAACAAACTAAAAACCAGGAAGAGAAGTGGAACACCAAACAAGTAATTGAAGCTCTCAAAACATGTATCATGGACCAATTCAATGAAGTGAAGGAAAAGATTATTAGAAAGGACTCTGAGCTCATACTGAAGAATTTGTGATCATGCACAAAAAGATGACAGAGATGATGGGGACGAATAGCACAATCCAAGAAATCAAAAATACACTCTCAGCAAAGAACAGCAGATTTGAAGAGGCAGAGGAAAGAATTAGTGATGTGGAAGGTCAAACAGATAGTAGAATTAATCGATAAAAAGATAGAAAAAATCCAGCAGGGATTTAGGGACCTGAATGACAATGCAAACTCACAAACGTATATTATCAGCATCCCAGAAGGAGAAGAGAAGGGAAAGGGGACAGAAAGGGTGTTGGAGGAAATAATGGCTGAAAACTTCCCAAACCTACTGAAGGAGATGGACATACATATCCAGAAAGCAAAACACACCCCAAACACCATAAATCCCAACAGACCCACCCCAACACATGTACTTGTCAAATTATCCAATGCACAGGAAAAAGAGAAAATACTATAAGCAGAAAGAGAACCATCATATACAAAGTAGGCTCCATAAGATTAAGTGCTGATGTCTCATCTGAAACCTTGGAGGCAAAAAGGCAGTGGTATAACACAGTCAAGGTACTAAAAGAAAAGAATTTCCAACCAAGCACACTCTATGCAGTAAAGCTAGCATTGAAAAATGACGGAGAGTTCAAAATATTCACAGATAAACAGAAACTAAGAGAGTATGACAACAAGAAACTTGTCTTTCAAGAGATACTAAACAGAGTTATGCAGGAGGAAAGAAAAAAAAGAAGATAGTTGCCAGAGAGTGCAAAAACAACTAAAATTACAAGAAGAGGGGGGAAAATCAAACAACAGAAGACAAACGCAAATCCAAAGAAAATATGGGTAATACAAGTAATTCCTTGAAAGTAATAACACAGAATATCAATGGCTTAAACTCACCGTTAAGATACACAGACTAGAAAACTGGATAAGGAAGTATGACCCATCTATGTTGTCTGCAAAAACTCATTTTACACCCAGGGATTCAAGGAGGTTGAAAGTGAATGGCTGAGAAACAATCTTACAAGCAAACAATAACCAAAAAAGGGCAGGAGTAGTTATATTGATATCAGACAAAATAGACTTTAAATGCAAAACAATTGTGAGAGACAAAGATGGACACAACATATTAGTGAAAAGGAAGATCTTTCAAGAAGAATGAATAATCATAAACATTTATGCTCCTAACAAGGGTGCCTCCAAATATGTGAGGCAAACACTGGAAAAACTAAATGACAGAATAAATGCCTCTACAATTATAGTAGGGGACTTTAATAGATCACTATCAACTTTGGACAGAACATCATAAAAGAAATTCAATAAAGAAACAAAAACTTTAAAAAATACATTAGAGGAGCTGGACCTAATAGAGATATACAGAACATTACACACAAACATATAAGGATATATATTTTTCTCAAGTGCACATGGTTCATTCTCCAAGACAGACCATGTGCTAGGCTGCAAAAAAAGTCTCAGTGAATTCAGAAAGATCAAAATCATACAAAATAATTTCTCTGACCACAGAGGAGTGAAGGTGGAAATCTGCAAGGGCCAGAGACACAGATGCTGCAACAAAATATGGAAATTAAACAGCACAGTCTTAGAAAAACAGTGGGTTAAGGAGGAAATCACAAAAGAAATTAATAAGTACCATGAAACAAATCATAATGATAACACAATATACCAAAACTTCTGATACTTCAAAAGCAGTACTGAGAGGGAAATTTATAGCCATAAATTCATACATCAAAAAAGAAGAAAGAGCTAAAGTTGAAGAACTAACTGCACACTTGGAGGAATTAGTAGAAAAATAACAAAGTAATCCCAAAGGAAGAAAAAGAAAGAGAGAACAAAGATAAAAGGGGAACTAAAAGAAATAGAAAATAAGAAAGCACTTGAAAAGATAAATAAAACAAAGAGCCTCTTCTTTGAGAAGATCCATAAAATGGACAAACGCTTAGCTAGACCAATAAAGAAAAAGAGAGAAGATGCAAATACACAAAATAAGAAATGAGAAAGGAGATATCACCACTGATCCCACAGAAATAAAGACTATCATAAGAGAATACTTTGAAAAACTATACTCTAACAAGGACAATATACAAAATATGGACAAATTCTGAGAAACACATAAGCTGCCTCCATTGATGAAAGAAGAAAGTAAAGAGATAGAATAAGTCATTAAAAACTTCCCAACTAAGAAGAGCCCAGGGCCAGAGGGCTTCCCAGGTGAGTTCTACAAAATATTCTGGAAAGAACTAAAGCCAATCTTGCTGAAACTCTTCCAAAAAATCAAAACATTGCCTAACTCATTCAATGATGACAACATTACACTACTACCAAAGACAAACAAAAACACCACAAGAAAGGAAAATTACAGACCAATTCCTCTAATGAACATAGATGCAAAAATCCTCAAGAAAATACTTGCTAATCGTGTTCCACAACACATTAAACAAAATTACAACATAGGGGGAAATGGACTTGGCCCAGTGGTTAGGGCGTCCGTCTACCACATGGGAGGTCCGCGGGTCAAACCCCGGGCCTCCTTGACCCGTGTGGAGCTGGCCTATGCGCAGTGCTGATGTGTGCAAGGAGTGCCCTGACACATAGGGGTGTCCCCCGCGTAGGGGAGCCCCGCGCAAGGAGTGCGCCACATAAGGAGAGCCGCCCTGCGCGGAAGAAAGTGGAGCCTGCCCAGTAATGGCGCCGCCCACACTTTCCATGCTGCTGACGACAGATGCGGACAAAGAAACAAGACGCAGCAAATAGACACAGAGAACAGACGACCGGGGGAGGGGGGGTGATTATATAAATATATAAAATCTTTTAAAAAAGTCCTGTGAGGTGCAAAAATTGTTTAAAAAAAAATTATAACATGACTAAGTGGGATTCATTCCAAGTATGCAAAGATAGTTCAACATAAGAAAACCAATCGGACGGAGGCAAGATGGTCGCTGAGTGAACTTGCCTTTGCGGTCTGTCCCAGGAAAAGACGGTTGGGCGCGGCTGCAGCTTCTCCAAGGTGCGGCAGGAAACACCTCACATTTGCTGGGTTTTCTCATCCTCCACTGCCTCATTTCTGTGTGAACTGATTTAGGCTACCTACACTATCCTCTTTCCCCTACATCTCGATATCCACCACCATCTACTGTCTCTCCGATATTCCGCCTCCCACCTCCCTTTCTTCGATCCACGAAGGGTCTAAGTCTTAATTTCTAATACCTTTCTTTTGTTTTCTGTCTGTTATCCACTCTTGAAACTATTACCTTTCTTTTCTCTTTCCCTCTCTCAGGAAAACAATAGCTTTTTAGCTCATACCATATTCTTCCCATATTCAATCATCTACCTCATAATAGGTACTCTACCTACTGCTATAACTTTACACAATTTACATGAATCTAACCTCCATCCTCCCAGATCTCATATTCTTGCTTTGTTAACATATACCACCAATATTACTTTATGCTTTTCCCTTGCTTACACAATTGCCTTTCCCCAACACTAATACTTTCCTTTAAAGTGAACTTAACCAACAACAAGAAATTAGAATAAGAAGAAAAAAGTGACAAAGAGAAGATATAACACCTATGCAAAAATAACAGCTAATTAACCTCCAAGAGTAGACAAAGAAGCTAAGGAATTGATTAAATACGTCAAGATAAAGAGATGACCAGAAAGCAACAAAAGTCTACAAACCAAACCAGTAATCAGGAAAACATGGCTGAATCCAATCAACAAACCAAAATCACGAAGAGGAGCAAAACTTTACACAAGCAATGAAAGATCTCAGAACATTTATCATCGACAAATTTGACGAAGTAATGAAAGAGGTTAACAACATGAAGACATCACTTGGAGGGGAAATTGCAGACATACGCAAAAACATAACAGATATGATGGAATTGAACACCACAGTTCAAGAAATCAAAAATACACTTGCAGCAAATATCAGCAGACTAGAAGAGACAAAGCAGAGAATGAGTGATGTGGAAGACAGTACATCAGAAATCAAACAGATAGTAGAAGGGGTCAATAAGAAGATAGAAAAAATCCAGTTAGGACTTAGGGACCTGAATGACAATGCAAAACGCTCAAACATACATATTATAGGCATTCCAGAAGGTGAAGAGAAGGGAAAGGGGTCAGAAGGACTGTTGCAGGAAATAATGGCTGAAAACTTCCCAAATCTAGTGAAAGAGACAGATGTACATATCCAAGAAGCACAGCGCACTCCACTAGTCATAAACCCCAACAGGCCCACCCCAAGACATATACTTGTCAAATTATCCAATGCTCAAGAAAAAGAGAAAATCCTAAAAGCTGCAAGAGAAAAGAAAACCATCATATACAAGGGAAGCTGAATTAGATTAAGTGCTGATTTCTCATCTGAAACCATGGAGGCAAGAAAGCAGTGGTATGATATAGTCAAGGTACTAAAGGAAAAAATTTCTGACCAAGAATACTCTATCCAGCTAAACTAGCATTCAAACATGATGGAGAGTTCAAAATATTCGCAGACAAACAGAAACTGAAAGAGTATACCAACAAGAAACCTCCCCTTCAAGAAATTCTAAAGGGAGTTGTGCAGGAAGAAAGGAAAAAACAGGACAGGCAGAGTTGGAGAAGAGTATAAGAGCAACAACAACAACAAAAAAGACAAAAAAAATACAAACAAAATATGACAAACACAAATCCAATCAAAATATGGCTAACACAAATAATTCCTTGAAAGAAATAACAATGAATGTCAACGGATTAAACTCACCTATCAAAAGATTCAGACTGGGACATTGGATAAGGAAATATGACCCATCCGTATGCTGTCTACAAGAGACACAACTTAGACCCAGAGACGCATGGAGATTGAAAGTGAATGGCTGGAAAACAATCATACAATCTAACAATAACCAAAAAAAGGCAGGAGTAGCTATATTAATATCAGACAAAAATAGACTTTAAATGTGAAACAATTGTGAGAGACAAAGAAGGATACTACATTTTAGTGAAAGGGAAAATCTGTCAAGAAGATCGAACAATCATAAATATTTATGCTCCTAACAAGGGTGCCTCTAAATACGTGAAGCAAACACTGAAAAAACTAAGTGAAACAATAGATACATCTACAATTATATTGGGGGATTTTAATAAACCACTATCAACTCTGGACAGAACAGCTCAAAAGAGAATCACCAAAGAAACAAAACATCTGAACAGTATAATAGAGGAGCTGGATCTAATAGACATATATAGATCACTACACCCAAACACAGCAGGATATACATTTTTCTCAAGCGCACATGGATCATTCTCCAAGATAGACCATATGCTAGGCCACAAAGAAAGGCTGAACGAATTCAGAAAGATTGAAATCATACAAAACATTATCTCTGACCACAGTGGAGTCAAGCTGGAGATTTGCAAGGGAAAGAAGCCAAGATTTCACACCACGATTTGGAAATTAAACAGCACACTCTTAGAAAAACAGTGGGTCAAAGAGGAAATCTCAAAAGAAATCAATGACTACCTTGAAACAAATGATAATGATAACACAACATACCAAAATTTATGGGATGCAGCAAAAGCGGTACTGAGAGAGAAGTTTATAGCCATAAATTCATATATCAAAAAAGAAGAAAGAGCAAAAATTGAAGAACTAACTGCACTTTTGATGGAATTAGAAAAAGAACAACAAAGTAACCCAACAGGAAGAAGAAGGAAGGAAATAACAAAGATAAGAGCAGAACTAAATGAAACAGAAAATAAGAAAGCACTTGAAAAAATAAACAAGACCAAGAGCTGGTTTTTTGAGAAGATCAACAAAATTGACAAACCTTTAGCAACACTAACAAAGAAAAAAAGAGAGAAGCTGCAAATACACAAAATAAGAAATGAGAAAGGCGATATCACCACTGACCCCAAAGAAATAAAGACTATCATAAGAGGATATTTTGAAAAACTATATTCCAACAAAAATGACAATTCAGAGGAAATGGACAAATTCCTAGAAACTCATAAGCAGCCCATACTGACGAAAGAAGAAATTGATGATCTTAACAAACCAATCACAAGCAGAGAGATAGAATCAGTGATTAAAAATCTCCCAACTAAGAAGAGCCCAGGGCCAGACGGCTTCAAAGGTGAATTCTACAAAACATTCCGGAAAGAACTAACACCAATCCTGTTGAAACTATTCCAAAAAATCGAAACAGAAGGAACACTGCCTAATTCCTTCTATGATGCCAACATTACCCTAGTACCAAAGCCAAACAAAGACACCACAAGAAAGGAAAATTACAGACCAATTTCTCTAATGAACCTAGACGCAAAAATACTTAACAAAATACTTGCTAATCGTATTCAACAACACATTAAACAAATTATACACCATGACCAAGTGGGATTTATTCCAGGTATGCAAGGATGGTTCAACATAAGAAAATCAATCAATGTAATACACCATATAAAGAGATTGAGAGAAAAAAACCACATGATTATATCTATAGATGCAGAAAAGGCATTTGACAAAATACAGCACCCCTTCCTGATAAAAACACTCCAAAAGATCGGAATACAAGGAAACTTTTTCAACATGATAAAGAGTATATATGAAAAACCGAAAGCCAACATTGTTTACAATGGCGAAATCTTGAAATCCTTCCCTCTAAACTCAGGAACAAGACAAGGATGCCCATTGTCTCCGCTCCTATTTAACATTGTCTTGGAAGTACTTGCTCGAGCACTGAGACAAGAACCAGATATAAAAGGCATTCAAATTGGAAGGGAAGAAGTCAAAATTTCATTATTTGCAGATGACATGATCCTATATATAGAAAACCCTGAGAGATCTACAACAAAGCTCCTAGAACTCATAAATGAGTTTAGCAAAGTCGCAGGTTATAAGATCAATGCGCAAAAATCAGTAGCATTTCTGTACACCAATAATGAGCAAGATCAGGAGGAAATCAAGAAACAAATACCATTCACAATAGCAAATTAAAAAATCAAATACTTAGGAATAAATTTAACTAAAGAGGTAAAAAACTTATACATAGAGAACTATACAAGATTGTTCAAGGAAATCAAAGAAGACCTAAATAAATGGAAGAATATTCCCCGTTCATGGATAGGAAGACTGAATATTATTAAGATGTCTATCCTACCGAAACTGATCTACACATTCAATGCAATCCCAATAAAAATCAAGACAGCCTTCTTTAAGGAACTAGAAAAACTAACTATGAAATTTATTTGGAATAGAAAGAGGCCCCGAATAGCCAAAGACATATTGAAAAAGAAAAACGAAATAGGAGGAATCACACTTCCTGACTTCAAAACATACTACAAAGCTACGGTAGTGAAAACAGCATGGTACTGGCATAAGGAGAGACACACAGACCAATGGAATCGAATTGAAAGTTCAGATATAGAACCTCATGTATATAGCCATATAATATTCGATAAAGCCACCAAACCCTCTCAACTGGGAGAGAATGGCCTATTCAACAAATGGTGCCTGGAGAACTGGATAGCCATATGTAGAAGAATGAAAGAGGATTACCATCTCACACCTTATACAAAGATCAACTCAAGATGGATCAAAGACCTAAATATAAGAGCCAAGACCATAAAGACCTTAGAAAGCAGTGTAGGGAAACATCTACAGGACCTTGTAATAGGAAATGGCTTCATGAATATCACACCAAAAGCACGAGCAGCAAAAGAACAAATAGATAAATGGGACTACCTCAGAATTAAAGCCTTCTGCACCTCAAAGGAGTTTGTCAAGAAAGTAAAAAGGGAACCCACACAATGGGAGAAAGTATTTGGAAACCATATATCTGATAAGAGACTTATAACTTGCATATATAAAGAACTCACATATCTTGAAAACAAAAAGATAAACAACCCATTTAAAAAATGGGAAAAAGACTTAAACAGACACTTCTCCAAAGAAGAAATACAAATGCTAAAAAGCACATGAAAAAATGCTCCAAATCTCTAGCTATCAGGGAAATGCAAATCAAAACTACAATGAGATACCATCTTACTCCCATAAGATTGGCAGCCATGAAAAAAACAGTAGAATACAAATGCTGGAGAGGATGTGAAGAAAGGGGAACACTCATCCATTGCTGGTGGGAATGCAGAAGGATCCAACCATTCTGGAGGACAGTTTGGCGGTTTCTCAAAAAATTATCCATAGATTTGCATTATGACCCAAGAATACCACTGCTGGGTATATACCCATCAGATCTGAAAACAAGGACACAAACCGATATATGTACACCAATGTTCATAGCAGCATTGTTCACTATCGCCAAAAGTTGGAATCAATCCAAATGTCCATCAACAGATGAGTGGATCAATAAAATGTGGTATATACACACAATGGAATACTACTCAGCTGTAAGAACCAATACACTACAATCGCACGTGATAACATGGATGAACCTTGAGAATCTTATGTTGAGTGAAGCAACCCAGGCATTGAAGGCAAATACTATATGACCTCAATGATATGAAATAAGTTAACTGCCTCAGAGAGCTAGAGTCTGGAAAAGTGGCTTACAGGAAATCGGGGGGTGGAGGAAGGATGTGAGTTAATGTCTGCAGGGGTGGAATCTGTGATGAGCTGGCGGTAAGTATGAGCACAAAGAAGGGACAAAATGGGGGCAAGGGGTTACCTTCGGGTGGGGTTTTCTGGGTTTCAGGGGGGCTGGGGATGGGAAGAGGGGTAATATTGTCCAAGAAATAGGTGGGAGGGAGGGGCAACATACGAATATGGGAGAGTGTCAGAAGTTCGTTGAGAACTAAATGTTGAGTAAAACGTATCAAAGTATAAGTAGGAGGGTTACCTGGTTAGGACGCTCAGGGGGTATGGTCTGATGCGTGATGGACTCCGGAGGGAATAGCTGAAGTCTCATTTTGCCAAGGTGGGTTCTACCATTGGGTGGGGTGGACCCATATCCTGGGGAAGACTAATGCCGTCGAATAGAGAGAACTGTATCTCTCGTAAGAAAGGACGGCTCCCAGGGTATTAGATTGGCAGGCGTTGTGGGCCCTAAGGGGAGGGGAAAATGGATGTGGAATGGATGGAACAAAGGTAAATAAGGGGGCAAAAGAGGAGTTATGTGAGAGTACACGAGGATGAGTATAAAACAGCTAATATTACCCCAAAAACATATAGGGGACGACAGACTAATAATGAAAACTATAATACAAAACATAGGATAACTAAAAAATTTAGAAAACTGTACAGCCTAAAATATGGACCACATAGTAAGCACAAATGTCACCTTGTTTGAAAACTATAGTGTTGGAATCTGTACATCAGTTTCAGGAAATATGATATGAATAAGTTAAAAGATTATTGCTGTGCAAGGGAAAAGGTTTTATGGTGGATCTGGGGAAATACTGTATATTGTATATATGAATTTAAGTGATCTAAGACTCTTCTGAAGCTGACATGTTGGGATTCACTTTACGGGAAGTTTTGGATCACAGAGTGGTTCAACAATGGCAGCGGAGGAATACTGATATAGGATGTTATTGACAGGACATATATGGTTGACAGGGAGTTATACAGGGCATATGCCCCGGGTATATGGTAATGTCTATATATACTCATAGTGGAAACAAAAACAACAGCTGGGGGGGTACTGGGCTCCTGGCCGGGGGGTGACTGTTGTGGGCCCTGGGAGAGCAGCGGCAATCCTCCAGGTGCAACGGCAAGAACCAGGAAGGAAGGAGGGCCCAACAGTGGGCTCGTGATACTAATGGTTACACTTTTGAGCCTATACACCTGCAATAAGAACAAGGCCTAGAGTAGCATTGTGCCTGGGGGATTCCTCCTGACAGCCTGCATGTTACTCAAATGTGGCCACTCTCACAGCCAAACTCAGCGTGTAGATGCGATGGATTCCCCCCAGCGTGGGACATGACACCCGGGGATGAGCCTCCCTGGCACCGAGGGATCACTACCACATACCAGCTGAAGAAGCAACTAGAAAATGACCTTGAATTAAAGATTCAATGTGGAACAGCAGAATATACCTGTCTACATATAATAACATGACTTCAAAATGCTGTTTGACCTAATGTAAGGGGGAAATGGAAAGGAGAAATGAGATTATAAGGCTGTGAGTCTCTAAAAAAGAGTCTGGAGGTTGTCAGAAGGAATACCCCTATGTACAACTGAACAGAGTCTAAGAGACAGATAAGGTAGATACCACGCCAGGTATTGGTTCTTTTGAGGGATAAAGAGACCCACGGGTTCTATGGTCATGGCAGAAGGGGTTCACTGCCATGACAGATAGCCCTTCTTTGGAGCTGGTGTTTCTGCGTAATGGAATTGGACTCAGAGGGGATCTCTTTTCACAAGACTTGCATGCTACTTTATTGGAATTGTAGTTGGTGCTGGCTTTAAGATATATGTAGGGGATTTGAATCTCTGGACTGATAATATGACACCCAGGCCCAGAGCCTCAACAGACTTCAGCTCCTACACTTTGATTTATTGGACTTACTCCACTCAGCTAACATGGAGTTGAAGAAGGTCAACCACCACAACATGGAGCCTAGAGTGTCTACAACTGGAAGCGGGAGGAGTGCATCCAGTACCCATATGGAATCTAAGCCCTCACTTGACATAGATGTGCAATGGACACAACCAATCCAATGTCCACAGAGAAAATGTGGAATGGGTGTGGGAACGGTAGCCATGGTGGCTGCTGGGTGTGGGGAACGGGAGGAAGAGAGGAGATGTGGAGGCGTTTTCAGGACGTGGAGTTGTCCTGGATAGTGCTTCACGGACAATTACGGGACATTATAGATCCCCCCAGGGCCCACTGGATGGAACGTGAGAGAGTCTGGGCTATGATGTGGACCATTGACTATGGGGTGCAGTGATGCTCAGAGATGAACTTACCAGGTGCAATGGATGTGTCATGATGATGGGAGAGAGTGCTGCTGTGGGGGGAGTGGGGGGCGGGGGCGGTGGGGTTGAATGGGACCTCATATTTTTCATAATGTAATTTAAAAAAATAAATAAATAATTAAAAAAAAAAGGAAGATGTGCTCTCTACAACGATAAAGTATGATGAGGTCAACAGAAAGCATAGATTATTCTGATAAGATACACAATGTTTGCCTTCTAATCAAGTTACACAGTGAAGAAAAACCTTATTCTTAAGAGCAAACCAATAATCTTAAAAGACTGAAGTGACATGGCATGTGCCAAATCAATGAAACAGGCAACTTTAAAATGGAAGGAAAACCTCCTGACGCTTTCGCCATCTCCTCCTTGCTTAGTGTGAAGCCCAACTGTGCTCCCAGTGCAGTTCCTTAGTCCTGATAAGAGAGGGGACAGAAAAACACTCATGTACATACTGGGATGCAGGTGCCTCTGGACCAGTCTCCCTGGTGGCAGCCTGAAAGACTGAATCAGGACACTTGTGTCTGACTTGACATCCAAGAACTTCCTCTAGATTTAGAAGTAGCTCATGGATAAACTAACTTTTATAAGAAAACAAACCTTAGATGTCTGGAGCAAAGATTCCTGGGTTGAAAACATTTAATAGAGCACAAGAACCAAAGAAAATATACTTGCCTGTGTGAGAAGGGCATTTGGATCTGTGTAAACAGGGGAATTCATAAGGCCACGTATGTGCCAAGGACAAGTCACAGGGTAAGAAAAGACAGGAGACGGCCCTACACTTTCACTTCAAGGTGTTCTTTGGGATCATTGTTAGAATGACAATTCAGAAGGAGAGTACTCACAAGCCACATCTGCAAAGACTGAAAAAAGTGTTTCACTTTTTTCTTTTGTTTTGTTTTGATTTTGGTTATTAGCAGCAGCCATTCAAAGATATCTCTCACATAAGAGCACCTGGATTCAAGCTTAAGGCAGAAGTCAGTGACAAAATTCCAGAGGTAACAACTTAAAATATTAAAATATCCAGTGTACAATAAAATACTATGAGACATTTAAAGAAATAGGAATTGATGGTCCATTTAAATGAATAAGATAAAGAATTAAACATCAAAGGGAGCAGACGTGGCTCAAATGGTTCAGCATCTGCTTACCGCATGGCACATCCTAGGTTCAGTCCCTAGTGCCTCCTGAGAATAAAAACTAACTAACTAAAAAAATAACAAGTAAAACAGGTGAGGGGAGCAACTCAGGACAGCCTATGTGGCTTGGTGGTAGGCACTGGTTTACCACATGCAAGATCTGAGGTTCATTCTCTGGCCCCAGTACCTGAAAAAAAAAATTATCAAAGGAGAAGTCTACAATTTGGACATTATCCAGGCAAAGATTTCAAAAAGCTTTACATTTGATTACATGCTGTTAGCCAATCAAAAGGGTGCTGATGCAAAATACCAGAATTTGCTTGGTTTTATAAAGGGTATTTATTTGGGGTAGGAGCTTACAGATGGCAGGCCATAAGGCATTAAGTTACTTCTCTCACCAAAGTCTATTTGGAGCAAGATGACTGCTGGACTGCTGACCTCTGTGAGGGTTCAAGCTTCCTGGGTTCCTCCCTTACAGGGTCTTGCTTTACTCTGGCTTCAAGGTTCCTACCTTCCTGGGCCTTGCTTCTCTTTTCTCTCAGTGCTGACTTCCCAGGTCTTCAGCATCAAAGTCAAACATCAGAAATCCCCAACTCTTATCTTCACCATGACTTTTATCTGTGAGTCCCCACCCACAAAGGGGTGGGGATGTGACACCCTAATCATAACTCAATCATGCCCAGGTACAGATCAGATTACAAGTATAATCCAATATTTCTTTTTGGAATTCATCATTTATTTCAAATTGCTACCCATACTAAAGAATAACAGGGAAAAAATTAAGGAAATAGAAAATGGAAAATAATCTGAAATAGAAAATGGAAAATAATCTCCCCATATTAAAAAAAATTCATGGTTTAGAGAATAATTAAGCATAAAATACAAAATTTCCCCATTCCACAGTATTAGTAACATCTTGAATTGGTGTGGTGAATGTTATAATTCACGATAGAATCTTTTTAGATTTTTAAAAATGTATTGAAGTGTATCATTCATGCATGAACATATATAAACAATAAGTGTATAGTAAAAGGTGTAAGCTTATAAAGCATAACATCATACAGGGGTCCCATACATCAACCCTTCATCAACACCTTTCAATGTCATGAGATAGAGTACTGTCAAAACCTTACTAAGAATGATAATCCCTACCTTACATTTAGTGTATTTTAATCCCAACCCACCCTATTATTATTTAAATATATTTTTATGACAGACTTTGTAAACTCACAAAACAATACTGCACTTGTGCAGAATTCCTAAACAACACCCCTCCATCAACACAACACACTGTGGTGGAACTTTATTACAGATTATGAGATAATAGATGATAGCATACTTTTAAAAATTTATTAACTATATTCCATGGCTTAAGTTATGTTTAACTGTGTGGTGAAGTTCCAAGGATTTTTTCAAATTTTTATTCTGTTATCATATATACAATCTAACACACCCATTTTAATCAGATTCAGATGTATGTTTCAGTGATGTTATTTATATTCATACGCTATACTATGATACCTCTCATCAATTACCAAAACATTTCCATTATCCCAAACAGGATCGCTGTACATTTTACGCCTTAACTTCTTATTCTGTATATCCACGTCAGTAATGAATGCTCTACATTCTGATGCTATGAGTTGATTTATACTATTTATTTATTTTAATTATTTATTTATTTTTAAAAATTACATTCAAAAAATATGAAGTCCCATTCAACCCCACCGCCCCCACCCCCCACTACCCCCACAGCAACACTCTCTCCCATCATCGTGACACGTCCATTGCACCTGGTAAGTACATCTCTGAGTATCACTGCACCCCTAGTCATTGATCCACATCATAGCCCACACTCTCCCACGTTCCATCCAGTGGGCCCTGGGGGGATCTACAATGTCCCGTAATTGTCCGTGAAGCACCACCCAGGACATCTCCTCGTCCCGAAAACGCCTCCACATCTCATCTCTTCCTCCCATTCCCCAAACCCAGCAGCCACCATGGCTACCCTTCCCACACCCATTCCACATTTTCTCTGTGGACATTGGATTGGTTGTGTCCATTGCACATCTATGTCAAGTGGGGGCTTAGATTCCACATGGATACTGGATGCACTCCTCCTGCTTTCAGTTGTAGACACTCTAGGCTCCATGGTGTGGTGGTTGAACTTCTTCAACTCAATGTTAGCTGAGTGGGGTAAGTCCAATAAAACAAAGTGTAGGAGCTGAAATAAAACATTTACTACAATATTTGTCCTTTTGTGTCTGGTTTATTTCACTCAACAGAATGTCTAAAAGGTTCATCCATGTTTTCACATGTATCATGAATTCTTTCCTTTGTACAGCTGAATAATATTCCATTTATGTCTGTACTACATTTTATACATCCATTCATCTGTTTATAGATGCTGAAGCTGCTTCCATCTTCTGGGAATTGTGAATAATGCTGTGATGAACTTCATTGTCCAAATACCTGGTCAAGTTCCTGCTTTCAAGTCTTTTCGATATATACCTAGTAGTATGGTTGCCAGATCATAGGATAATTCTATATTTCACTGAGGAACCATCAATCTGTCTTCCACAATGGAAACACAATTTTGCATTGCTACCAGCAGTGAATGAGGGCTGTTTTCCACCTCCTATCCAAAACTTGTTAATCTTCATGGGTTTAATGAAATAAAAGGTGGCAAATTCAGTTGTAAAGGAGGACCACTTGCACTGTGGAGGCTCACTTCTGACTGCAAACGTGGGAAGCATGGGCTAAAGATGGCAGGCCACAGGAGGGAAGGAACTTGGTCATCAGTCACCTCAAGATGGAAAGACACCCCATTAAATGACTTGGATTAGAGGCTTATCAAGTGCCTCTACAGAAAATCCATGAAATTTTCAGACATGGCCAGTCACAACAAATTTGTCCTAAGATCTTATGATCATCAGCCAAGTCTGTTAGGTGAAAATTTGGTAACATCATGAAAAATCTCCTAACCATGCTTGCTTGAGGAAAACAGAATCTATAGGGGAGGGAGACTCCTATAATGCCTGTGGCAGGATGATGCTTGCAGAAAGAAAACCTTAGGAGAATAAGCCCATGCACGGTAGTGGGCACAGAAGCCTTCTATTGGTGTGAGTCCTACCATTATGCCCTGACAGGCTCCTGTGCAGGGAAGAGATGAGGGCATGGCACTGCTTAATCCTCTGGTTTTCTGTACACCCAGGTGGGTCCAGAGAGACCAGAGCACACGGGGTGGTCTCCTTTGCCGGCCATCAGAAAACTCCCCTTTCATTAATGCACAGGACAATTAACTCTTTCTATTTATAAAAGGATAAAAGTTAGCGAGCCCTGTTTTACAGATCCTTGCTGGTCTTCTTATCCTACAGCCCAGCTCAGAGTCTTTCTTGGTGATATCTGGACAGTTTCACTGAAAGACCCCAAGACTCTAAGTACTGTCCTCCCCTTGCTCTCCTTGCAGAGCTAAGCTTCTCAGAAACAGTCATACGCAGGCCCTGTCCTGACTTACTAATCTCTATTTCAATCCTCTGTGTTCTTCAACCTACCCATCAACTCCACTGAAACAATTCTCCTATAGGTATTCCAATTACTTTCAAATTCTCATATGCAATTGTCACTTTCCTTTTTTATCATTCGTGATCTTTCCTTCGTGGTTTTGCAGTATTATTTATACTTTGGATTATATTCTTCCCCTTCTGCTATTTTGCTTAACTGTATTTTCCTCGTGGGCCCCCATCCCAATTTTCCTTCTTACATCTCAGTCTCCACTTCCTCTGTTAACCCCTCACATGTGGATGTTCCCAAGGTTTCATCTTCTCATTTTCCTTCTCATTCCCCATATTCTATTTGAGTGACCACAGCCAAACCTATGGTTTCAAATGACTCAATATGCCAGTGACTCTCAATTTTTTATGCGTAGCCCCAATCTCTCTTTTGAGTTCCACACGGGAACTTCTCACTCATCTCTCAAAAATACAGCAATCTAAAGTTGTTACCCCAAAATTACACCATCTCTGCCCTTTCAGAATGAATGTCACCACCCCCTGCCCAATTCATTAGGGCAGAAACCAAAGATTTCCTTAATATTTCCCATTCCATTATTCTTCAATACAATTAGTGCAGAGATGCATGAATACTACTTTCTAAATATATTTTCTCAGTTTCAGCCCACCTCCCCATTTCTCTCACCACAAACTTAATCCAGTATTTCATCACTGGTAGCAAGGATTATTGCCACAATCTTCCAAATATTTTCTCTGCTTCTGGCCTGGCCTCACTCATATTTATTTTTTACTCTGCTGCTAGAATATTACACAATTCAAAATGTTTCTTATTTAAAATCATTCAATGATTTCTGTAGTTTGCACAATAAAATTGAAATTCCATAGCATTTTAGAACAGAAATCTCCTGGACTGGTCATGATCTGCTTCTACAATTCATCTGCCAACAACCCAATACAATTATCTTACACTAGAGGTCACCAAATTCTAAACAGTGTTCTAAGAAGCACTTTCTCAAGATATTAATAAAATTCTCATCAAATAACTCAATGAACATAGGGAAAGAAATTTTAACACAATAGTGGGCACTGGGGATATTGAAATAACGAACAGAGAAGGTAAAATTTTAAGTACTGGCCTCCTGCTTTTCACTATCAACATCTCAAGGAATTCAGTTTGGGAAACATAAGTGAAGGCTTTTGGGAAAACCTACAGTTCTGACATTATACTATACTCTCCTGCTACTCCACCTTTGACTAAGTTGCCACCCATTCATTCTGTCATTTGTTAAGTCATTCTAAAATGAATTCACTCTAAATTAAACTAGTACAGGCTGTGTACATTCAGTGGGAGGACATGTTCTCGGTGACCCAAACTTTGTAAACTAATGATTAAAACAGTTCTAGTTACCGTACATATAGCTCTTCTGCTCTTCTATTGGAACCTATAGTTAGTACTAGAGTTGATAGATATATGTGAAAGAGAATTAAATCTTTGGGCTATTCATGGGCCAGTTGGACCCAAATCTCAACAGAGTTGCAACACCTACTCGCCAGTTCATTGGACTCACCAAGGACAAGGAACAAGGCAATACTGATGGACAACAATTAGCCCAAAGAACAGAGAGGGTCTGCAATTGAAACCAAGACAGTCCAATCCATCAGCCTGGTGAGATCGAAGCCCCCTCTCAATTAGAGGCACATTGGGCACTGCCATCCCCAAATCCCCAAGATTGGGGAATGAATGATGGACTAGAGTAGACTCAATGTTATTCTACTACAGACTTACCGTTGTTCTACCAATGGAAGAACTTTTATCATTGATGTGGAGGCAGTGGCCACTGGAAGTTCAGAGGGGAGGGAGAAGGAAAAATAGGTGTAATATGGGGGCACTGGGGACACTACAATTGTCCTAAATGATGTGGCAATGACAGATACAGGTCCTTACATATCTTGTCATAACTTATAAAATTGTGCAGGAGCAAGTGTAAACTATAATGTAAAATATAATCCAAAGAATAGGAGTAAAACACAAATTACTGCCACTAAATCCATATGAAAGAGAAATTGAGCATCTGAGGAAACTCACCATTCTAATCATGTGCCTACATTTAAGCAAAATATTCTAAGCCACACTAAGAAAGTGGAAGAAATGACCCAAGAAAAGGAATATATCCAAGTACCAGAAGAGACACAGGATTTCAGACAACTGATCAATGACATGCACACAAATTTCCAAAATCAAATAAATGGGTGGAAGGACAATATGGCTAAAGAGTTAAAGGACATCAAGAAAACAATGAGTGAGCACAAAGAGGAAGTAGAAAAAGTAAATAGAAAAGTAACAGAGCTCATGGTAACGAAAGACATGAAAGGGATGATCAAAAACAATTTAGAGGTTAGCAGATGTAGCTCAAGTGCTTAAGCACCTCTTTCCATGTTTGACGTCCAAAGTTTCAGATCAATTCCCAGTACCTCCTAAAAAAAAAAAACTATCCTTGGGGAGTGGATGTAGCCCAACCAGGTCTATGCCCTGGGTCCAATCTACAGTATCTCCTAAAATAAAACACACACACAAAGAAAAACACCAAAAAACATTAGAAGCATTAAACAGGAGACTCAAAATGATAGCAGAAAGAATAAGAGAAGACTGAATAGCTGAAACTGAAGAAAGAAAAAAAAGAGAAAAGAATTGAGGGAAAAATGAGCAAGGGCTCAGGGAATTAACTGAAAACCCATGATGCGACAAACTTCGTGTCATCGGAGTTCCACAAGGACAAGAGAAGGGAAAGGCAGAAGAAACAGTATTTGATGAAATAAGAGCTGAAAAGTTCCCAATTCTCACAAAGAAATGAACTGTATGTCCAGGAGCATAGCATACACCAACGAGAATAAAAGCAAATAGATCTACTACAAATGCATACTACACAGAATGTTAAATGTCAAAGATAAAAAGAAAATTCTGAGATAAGCAATGGAGAACCAAACCCTCATACATAAGGGATACCACTAAGACAATGCAGATTTCGGATCAGAAAACCCACAGCCAACATCATACTCAATGGGCAAAGGCTAAAACATTCACTCTAAATCAGGAACAAGACAAGGATGCCCACTGTCACATAAGTCTCACTATTTGAGGATGACCATATTCTATATTTAGAAAATTCTCAAATGTCCTTCATAAACCTACTTGAGCTAATAAACAATTTCAGCAAAGGGTCAAGATACAAATCAACAAGCAAAAATCAAAAATGTTTCTGTACACTAGTACTAACCAATCTGAGGAAGAAATCAGGGGGAAAATTCCATTTAAAATAGCAACAAAAAGTCTCAAATATCTAGGAATCACTTTAACCAAAGCAGTACAAGAACTACATGCAGAAAACTACAAAGCAATGCTAAAAGAAAGCAATGAAGACTTAAACAAATGGAAAGACATTCTATGTCCATGGATTGGAAGATTAAATGTCAAGAAGATGTCAGTCCTACCAAAACTAATTTACAACATCCAATGCAATACCAATCAAAATTATAACATCCTTCTTTACAGAAATAGCAAAGGTAATTACCAAATTCACTTGGACAGGAGAGTATGCCAAAACAGCCAAAAGAATTCTAACAAAAGAAAAGTGATGTGGGAGGAATTTCACTGCCTGAACTTGAAACATATTAAAAGCTACACTGGTCAAAACAAGAGGATACTGGCATTAAGATAGACTCATCTGTCACTGGAATAGAATTGAGAGTTTAGAAATAAACCCTCATCTCTATGGTTAACAGGTTATTGACAAACCTATCAAAGCCATGCTAATAGAACAAGACAGTCTCTTCAACAAATGATTCTGGGAGAACTGAATATAAACAAATCAGTGAAAGAGGACCCCTATCTCACTCCCTATACAAGAATCAACTAAGAAGGGATTTTAGAATAAACAACCAGCAAGACTGGAGCAGAGTACAGAGCTCCTAGAGTCAGCTCATGGGGCAGGGCAGTTAGGAATCACCCAGAGCTCTCTAAAGTACCTGCTTGGGGGCTCCAGGAGACCAGAGGAGCATCCTGCAACATCCCTGAAAGAATGGAAGGAGGAGACTGTGCATCTGCAGAGAGGATTCATGAGTAGAGCACTCAATGAGTGCTCCACTGGCAGCACCAACCACCCCAGGAGCTATTCCCTGACTGGAATTAGAAACTCCATTATCCAAAATTGGGGGAGGAAGAGATGGGTGGGCACGAAATTCAGCTAATGATGGGTAAATTAAGCTGGCTGAAGTCTACTCCTAAGAAGAGCTAAACTTTGAAGAACTCCAAGTCAGAAAGAAGCCAGTAGCCATCATTTTGACTATGTCTCCCGCTGTTGCCTGCTTGGGTCGGCGAACTGGGAACAGGCAGAGGTAAGGACGATGGAGCAAAAGAACACTCAGTAACCACTCCAGAGGCGCTGGTTCTTGATGCAGGTCTGCTTTATTCAGGAAATGCTATAGCTTTCATATGCTGTTAGCAGGCGTGTCTATAGCAGATTGGCTATGCTAATTCAGTGAGGCTGATAGGCTCATTTGCTCTTGTTGCTGGGGGGTGAGGCTAGTACAGGGACAGACCCACATGCTTTCGCCTCAGGCCTCGGCGCCATCTTTAGGGTGTTCCCCAAAGTATGTGCTTGCCAGAGACTTTGGTCATCCGACAATGTGCCGAGTGGCTGCGCTAGTTACATGGGCTGCTCGCCTGGCTTAGCCTCACCAGCCTCAGTGGAAGCTGGGCTGAATGAAAATCCAGTTCTGGAACATTCCAGCTTCTTTCCATCCACATGGGATTGCAGCTCTAGGGTAAGCCTTAGCCCCACCTCTGTCAGGGAGGAAGCAGGAGGGCCTGTGCCAGTCTCTCCAGGAACTACAGGCCATGCCACAGAAGCCAGTGCTCATGCTACCTTGTTGCCCAAGCCTCCTCAGGAGTTATCCAGGGATCAGAGTCGAAATCTCTATTCTCTAAAATCATGGGAGGAAGAGATGATTGGCCATCGACTTCAGCTATTGAGTATTAAGTTCAGCTGGCTAAAGTATAACCCTCAGAAAAGCTGAAGTCTGAACTTGTCCAAGTCAAAAAGAGGCCAGTAGCCACAATTTGACTCCACCCCTGGCGTGAGGGGAGCCAGGCTCACTGAAAATCACAGTGACAAAGGGACTGGCTTCTTTCCAATCAGAGAGGGAGGCAGCCCTAGCCTAGGCTGCAGCCTCATCTCTGGCTGGAAGATGGCAGGACTTGCACCAGCATCTCCAGCTAACTGCAGGCACATTCAGCTGGCACAGACTAAAGAGTCAGAACTGTTGTCATTCTTGACCATCTCAGCATAGATTGCCACCCAAACCTGAAGCTGATTCCCCACCCCAGACAGGGGATAAAGGGACTTGAAACTTCATCTGTGTCTCTGGATAATAATAGATTGTCTTGGTCTGCACAACTTGTATTATTACACACAGATGTGGCTCTGTCCCTAGCCCTGGCAAATGAGAAAGGTGGGAGAAGATTCACTGGTCCCTGGGGTAAGGCCGGCATCTTAAGCATTCAGAGCTACAGCACCAACTACATCCTCAGTTTCTACTGCACAAGCAAGGGAGAAAGGGCAAGGAAGCCTAAATAAATGAGAAAAACTGCACCCAGAGTAAAAACATCTAGTGAGCCAGATGCCAGAACACCAGAAACAAAGTACAATCCATACCATGAAACAGGAAGATATGGTCCCATTGAAAGAATAAGATGTGCCTTGAGATGACATAAAGGAGTTGAAACAATGAATGACAGATGTTCAAATAAATCTCCTTAATAAATTCAATGTGATGGATGAAGAGATTAAGGACACTAAGGACACTGGAAGAGCACATAGAAGAATTAGAAAGCATACACAGAAAAGCAACACATACTAAGAGAATGAACAGCTCAATAAATAAAATAAAAAATACACTGGAGTCAGATGAGAACAGAATTGAGGAGGCAGAGAAGAATAATTGGTGAATGTGAACACATGGCCTCTAAAAGGGAACATACAAAAGAACAGATGAAGAATGGAAAAAACTCTTTACGATCTCAGGGAATTAAACAAAAGGAAGAGATGTGCAACTATACATGTCATGGGTGTCCCAGAAGGAGAAGGGAAAAGGTATATTTGAAGAAATAATGCTAGAAAATTTTGCAACCATATTTATTTTTTTTCCTTCTTTTTTTTAATTGACTTTGTAATAATATTACATTAAAAATATAAATATATGAGGTCCCATTGAACCCTACCACCCCCACCCCACCTCTCCCCCCCCCCCCCCCCAGCAACACTCCTTCCCATCATCATGACACATCCATTGCATTTGGCAAGTACATCTTTGGGCACCTCTGCACCTCATGGTCAATGGTCCACATCATGGCCCATACTCTCCCCCATTCCATCCAGTGGGCCCTGTGAGGATTTACAATGTCCAGTGATTGCCCCTGAAGCACCATCAGGGCAGCTCCATGTCCCAAAGACGCCTCCACCTCTCATCTCTTCCTGCCTTTCCCCATACTCATCAGCCAACATGTCCACTTTTCTCAATCCAATGCCACCTTTTCTATGTGGACATTGGATTGGTTGTGTCCATTGCACCTCTATGTCAAGAGGAGGCTCAGATTCCACATGGATGCTGGATGCAATCCTCCCACTTTCAGTTGTAATCACTCTAGGCTCCATGGTGTGGTGATTGTCCTTCTTCAACTCCATCTTAGCTGAGTGTGGTGAGCCCAATAAGTCAGATTGTAGGTGCTGGAGTCTGTTGAGGCTCAGGACCTGGCTATCACATTGTCAGTCCAGAGATTCAAATCCCCTAAATATATCTTAAACCCCAACACTAACTGCACCTCCAGCACATTAGCATGAAAGTCTTATGAAGAGAGATCCCATCTGAGTCCAGATTCAGCACACATAAACACCAGTTCCAAAGAGGGGCCATCTGACCTGGTAGTTAACCCCATCGGCCATGACCATAACTCCCATGGGTCTCTTTAGCCCTCAAAGGAACCAATTCCTGGGGGTTGTATCTGCTTTATCTTTCTCTCAGACTCTGCTTAGTTGTGCATAAGGGCAATCCTTCTGACAGCCTCCAGACTCTTTTTTAGAGACTCGTAACCATATAAATTCATTTCTCCTTTCCATTTCGCCCTTACATTAGGTCAAACAGCCTTTTAAAGTCATGTTATTTTATTTAGACTGGGATATTCTGCTGATCCGCATTGAACCTTCCGTATAAGGTCATTTTCCAGTTTCAGAAGCTGTGAGCCCCTTTTGCCATCTTTATCTCCTTTCTTGTGTGTCTCTCTCTATCCTTTACTTCTGTAAATTCTGTGCAACCTTGTCTTCATGCTAGCTTATAGCTGAGCTGATCTCAGCACAGAACTGAGAGCAGTGTTGAGAAAAGAAGGAAAGAGACCCCGATCTCATACCTAATACAGACATTAATTCAAAATGCATCAAAAAACTAAATAGAAAAGCAAGAACCATAAAGCTTCTAGAAGAAAATGTAGGATGGCATCTCCAAAACCTGGTGGTGTGTGGTAGATTCTAAAAGGAGATAAGTGCTGAGGACTACTGATGCTTAATGTAGAAATTCTAATTAGCTTTACTGTAAAAGTGTGGAAATGTAGAGAGTTGATGGTAACACATTGTAATGAGTAACAGCTGGTTTATAAATGGGAATATGGATGCAAAGGGTAGTCTAGGGATGTAAATGTCAATTGAAAGAAAGCTAGGGAATAATCTAGACACTGAATAACAACATCAGAATGGCCATTACCAAAAAGACAGAGAACTACAAGTGTTGGAGAGGATGTGAACAGATAGGAACACTTCTTCACTGTTGGTGAGAATGCAGAGTGGTACAGCCACTGTGGAGAACTATTTGGCATCGACTAAAGAAGTTGATATACACTTGCCACATAATGCAGCAATACCACTACTAAGTATATATATACACCTAGATGTGTTGTTGGAAACTGGCTTACCTGTTCCTTATTGTAAATGTTACACCTGTTCTATTGTAGATGTTGCAGTTGTTAGATGTTGCAGTTATTCCCCAATAATGTAGATGATGTTGCAGTTCTGATAGCAAACAGCTGCTCCGTAGTTTCCAATAAATAAGAAGGGGAATCGAGGGTGGAGGCTCTCAGTTTCAGAAGGTGTGAGCACCCTTTTCCCATCTTTATTTCCTCTCTTGTGTGTCTCTCTCTATCCTTTACTTCTGTAAGTTCTATGCAACCTTGCCTTCATGCCAGCTTATAGCTGAGCTGATCTCAGCACAGAACTGAGAGCAGTGACACGAACAGACATCTGCACACTGATGTTCATAGCGACATCATTGACAATTGCCAAAAGCTGGAAACAACCCAGGTGTCCATCAACAGATGCATGGATGAACAGTTGTATAGTCACATGATGAAACAGTATGCCGTTGTAAGAAGAAATGAAGTCGTAAAACACATGACAATGTGGATGAACCTGGAGGACATTATGTTGAACGAAGCATGCCAGACAAAAAATGACAAATGACTGTGTTACTATGAAACAAATATACTGTATAACATATTATATGATTGCTTTAAAAATTATGTTTCCAGTACATTTAAATGAAAAATGAATGTTTTTATTCAACTTTTTTTAGTAATTGTTTTATATTTTCAATTATTAAATGTGCAAAATAAAGATAATTAAAAAAAGAAAGAAAAAAGGACATAGAGGACAGTTTGAAGTGGATCCCACTCAACCACTCTGACACATTTGAGAATCAAAATCAATAATGATGACCCACTGAATGTAACAGTTCAGGAGTAATTGGAAATTTTGTTGAGGAACACAACATTTCCGAAGTCTCAAAGTGACTCCCCACAAAATTCTTGTTAATTACAAAATGGAAAAGGATAAGTTTACAACGAAGGAGCCTGGTAGACATGACTGCAATCAAGTGAAGGAAGTAAACTGTGCTAATGAGGCAAGTTAAACCCTTTCGCCCTGAGAGGATGCAATAAGAATATAGTATCACTTTGTGCTATTCCTGTCAATGATGCATAAATTCTATCTAATATAAGGAAGAAATGGAGGGAAGCGGATGCTGCTCAAGTGATAAAGCTTCTGCCTACTTAATGGGAGACCTGGGTTCAATCCCTGGGGTGTCCTGGTGAAAAGAAGATAAAGCATGCTTCTACAGCAAGCCAGAACATGGGGAGGTTCCCCTGTGGTGAGCCAGTACTTGTACGAGTGCTCGCACGAGCACCCACGTAGTGAGCAAGTACCCCATGCAAGTGAGTCACACAACAAGATGATGATGCATCAAAACAAAGACAATGGGAGATTCGAGGTGAAGCACACCAAAAACCAGGAACTGAGGTGGTGCAAAAAACAGGGAACCTCTCTCCCCATCACAGGTCTCCAGGATCAAACCCCGGTTACTTCTACAGGAGAGAAAATTAGAAGTTGGCAACACAGACAGTAAAATGGCGGGAGTGTTGGGGGGGCACAAATAAATATTTTTTTAAAAAAAGTAAAAGAATATGAAATAGAGGGACATTCTACAAATAATTGGACTATATTTTCCAAGGTACCAAGGTCATGGACCATAGAAATACAGTGGAACATGAGCAGTTTCAAAAAATCAAAACCTATTTGATAACAAAATTACAATAGATAATTCTGCACTACACCCTTTTAATAAGAAGGACATTATTGGACCAATTAATGAAATTTGACTGATAACAGAGAACTGGATGTTAGTATTTTGACAATGTTAATTTCCAAATGCTAACTATCTTGTGGCCGTGTATAAGAATGTCCTTATTTGTACAAAATAAATATCTACAAATGACTCTCAAATGAGTCTGGATAAAATGAAGCTCCTGTACTATGCTTGAAACTTTTAGAAAAATTGTACTTTTTTTCAAAATATGAAAAATTAAAAAGATATAAAAATTGAAAAAGCATCACTTTTCAAATAATTATTACTATCATAAAAAAAAAAGGTACAGAATGGGAATGGGGTAGTTTCAGCTTTAATTCTATTCAAAAACCTCAGCAATTCTGCCTTTTACACAATTCTCTATTTCTAGTAATGAGCACACTGAAGGGGAAAAAGTGTATACCTCCTAGAGAAGATATATTTAGGGTAACAGTGAACAATGTTATCGTAGTCTAAATGCAAGCATACCTGAAAGGAGACCAGAGATTTCAGCATATCATAAGATTTTCAACCGTTTTCTTAAAAAAATGTACTGGTCAAAGTTCTTGCCTTCAAATATGTCTTGCATCAATACAACTTGACCAGTCTGAAGCATTATTTGATTCATAAATGATCTGTCGTTAACTCAGAATATGGATTCATCACAAAAGAGAGGTAGGAGGTGGAGGTTTAAGGAAGTTAAGACACAATGTTGACAGCCAGATGGAAAATCAGCCGATAAAAAACAGCTACAATTCGAAATCATTGGCAAAATACCCCTCCAGCAATCCAATTTAAATGAATGTTAAATACAGTGTTAGAATTGATTTGCATGTAGTACAGAAGGATAGGCTCTGGATAAATATTTACGGCCTATATTTTAATATTCAAAATATGACACCGTACAGTTTTGAGCAGTAGAATATAGACTTCTAAGATGATGCTGGCTGCTAGGTGAAGAATGCGCTATAGGGAAGCATGAATGGAAGTTGAAAGGCCATTCTGGGGCTCTGAGAGTCTTTCAGGCGCTCAGTTCTTCTTACCTTATCACATTCAATCTACAACTATGTTACTACATTGCAAAGGGCAAGGTACCAACACTGGGAGGTGCCAACAAAAGAAGAAGAAAATTATTCATATGGTTCATTTAGTAAGTCTAAGGAACTCTGATTGGTCTACTTTGAGTCACAAGCCCATCCCTGAGAAACTCATGTAAACAAACTGACAACTCATCTACTTTGGGTCATGAGCTAACCCTCTATATCAAACTGGGGAGAAGAGATGGCCATGCACAGTAACAGAAAGGCCTCCCAAACTCTGAAAGAGTTAAAAGAAACTATCCTCCAAAAGAATAAGCACTATGCCATGTCACATGGAGTGGGGTCACCTGGTGGCTTAATATAAGTGTAGTTGATAAAATACACCACAATATTCGCCCTAGCACAAAAAAATGCTTTTTTTTTTTTTGCACACCGTTCACAACTCACCCAGTGTCCATGACCGCTGTCTGTGTCCCCACCATAACCTGCATCCCCACTTTCATTCTTAGCAATACCCTACAATCCACTTCATAGCAAATCCAGGGCCAATCCCCACCCAGCTCTCCTAACTTGGAGGCATCTGTCACTCTCATCCAAGGCTGAGGCTGTGATCTCAAATGAGACTCAACTGGAAGACCATTTGTCTCCTATTTCAGCTGAGGGTCTATGTCCCTTTCTATTTTTCAGGTCCTCCCTCTGTTTTTGCCATGTGGGCCTCAGCACAGGGCAGTCCATACATCACAACTTGTTTCCCAGAAAAAGCGATACAGTGAGAGATACAAAAAGACAGTGATAGAAAGACAGATACATAATACATAAATATATACACAAAAACACTAATAAAGGTCAAATACACTAAGAAAGATCAAATGAGACAAAAAGCAAGACAGAAGGCAGAGATGGTTTGTTCATATATCTTGGAAGTGAAATTATACTTCTTTATCCATATTTTATCAAGGACAAGAGAGTCACTAATTCCAGACAAGGATGGGTATACCAGGAGGCAGAGATAGTTGAAAGCCATTTACAGGCTCTCCAACACATGCTACAATGAGACACTTAATCTGAATGTCAATATCATGGGTAGTAACTGAAGCGTTTTAGGCCCACGAGGATGGTATCTGATTTTCTCTGAATGTGAAGGCCATCATGGTGTGGATGGGAGATGAAGGTAAGAAGGGAAGTTACTTTCCCAAGATCACATCAACAAGAACCAGCACTGTTTGGGGTTGAATGCCTATTATCTTCCATTCTCTCTTGTAATTCTTTCATCTCTGACTGCATGTATTAGGTACCTGTGACACCATCACACAAGCGTTAAAGAGGCTAGGCATATACATCAGCTAAAGTTCCCAGGAATTACAAGCTAGAACAATCCTCATGGTTCAGATAGGAAGACTGGGAAGGCCAAAGAAGCAGAATGACCTTTGCAAAGTCACAGAAATAGGAAAGGAAGGAGAAGTGTTTGAATCCCGCCCTCCCTCCTCAATACTGGAGGTCTTGAATTTCCCAGCCCTTCCCAGGGTCAGCAAGGATAACATGATGCTGTAACTATACAATTAAAAAGATGACAAGGAAGAGGACAGTGATTAGTCACCACCCAGAGGGGTCTTAAGGCAGGTTTTATACACACTGAGGCACAGGTAAAGAGACCCCAGGATGTGAACACACATCCTTGGAGATATAAACAAAAAGAACTTAGAACCCCGGTAACCAGATATTAATATTGTAGTAAGTCCACTACTCCGCTGAATTGAGCAGACACACTGGAGAGATTACTATGTTTTCTTGTTTGCCTACTTTACAGGGCTTTCCCCCCAGAAAAACCTGACATGAGAGTATTTTCCAAAGCTTCAGGCATTGAATAACCACTCAATGCAGAAACATCGGGCCATTTAGGAGACATGCAAACGTGAAACACGACACAAGGAAGGGGAATGAAGACAAGGTGAACACTTGTGATCCTGTCTAGATAGGTTCACGGCAATTCCCAGCCCCAGTATGTGTGTGTGGAGGGGAGGGACATGAGGGGTGAGTGGTCAGGACCTGGGCATAAGCAGGTCCTTGATGGGATGGAACCCTGCTGAACTTAAAATATTCAAACACAGATCAAGACTGGCAGGGAGGGAAGGGAAGTGGTGAGATGAAAATCTTCTGCCCAGATGGTAATCAACAGCACTCATCTCCTTCCCTCATGGGCTGGAATTCTGCACAGAGAGGGTGTTTTTCTAATCTGAACATCACATGGGATCTCCCTGGCAGTGACGACCAGGCAGGGCCTTGTTGCCTTCTGGCCTGGCTGCTGGGCACACACTTTGCAGACCTCCACCCACAAAATTGGCAAAGATCTGGACAAGACAGTCAATTAGACCACTCTCCCGGGCAAAGGGCAGATGCACCATGCTGATAACAAGCTCAGTATGACAGGGGTGAAGAGGTGCACAGCAGTCTCTACACACACTGTCTGAAAAAGGAAAAGAGGATGTCCCAGACCCCAGCCTAGCAACACCCAAGGCTCCTTCCCACACATTTCCTGAATAGTGGTCCAGGGACCCATTCCCAATGATATGAGCTGACATCCCTCCACTGACAAGACCCTGCCTCGTTTCTGTGCAGCCACTTTTCATATATTTACAGTATTCTAAAAAGGAGGTTTTCATATTGTTTTTACTTCATGTTGAACCATGAATGTCATAGCATTTTGTGATTGATTTAACCTTTATTATCATTTGAAAATTTATTTATTTTATTTAAAATAATCAGGAGACTGGGTAAAAAAACACTTAAAAATGGAGTATGTTTTATCATAGAAAACAATAAAAACTGGCTTTATATAGTTGCTGTGCATGAAAACAGACTAGAATTATGGGCAAGACCTGGCAGGTGGTGGTGCCTTCCTTTTGGTTTTAATATAACATCTTTATTTGGATAAAAAAAAAAATTGCACACTTTCAAAGGCTTGTGTTCAACATTTTCATAACCAAACCTGAGGTATTCCATGCAGCACTCTCCTTCGCTGTCTTTCCACACCTTCTTAAATATTACAAATCATCATCCTTAGGACTGCTTTTACCAAATAAAGATGAGGGAACAATATGAAATCCTTTCTCTGTAACTTGCCATCCTCAGGGCACTTCACTGTCCCATCGAGGCCAGATAACTGGGCTGCAGAGCATAGGGAGAGGGAAGCCTCTTAGCCCAGAGACTCACCCTCTCACTGCTGGTGGAACATGATGGGATTCTTTTCGGTTGTATTTCAGTAGGGCTGCAAGGAAGATCTTCTGTGTCCCTTCGTATTATGATGCTCTTCTCAGAGGAGTCTAGACCTACAGAAATGGGGTTGCTGGGTTGAAGAACTTGCGTTTTTAAAATTTTGGTAACTACAGCCAGATAACATGGAAAAGGGGCCATTTCAGTTAAGTTACCAATGGCACTCTATGAATGAGGGGGCTACCCCACATCCCAAACGTGGATGTATCAATTCTTTTAACATAAAATTCTGGACCAGCCAAACAAACAGAAACACATTGAAACTAGAGTTCACCAAAATTTTAAGATTAAAAAATCTTTTCACTAATGGGGATACTGAGGCCCACAGATGAGGATGCTAGAGCACAGAAGAAACCAGGACTTGAACGCAGGACACCAAATTATTACCATGAACCAGAAGGATGCAGTACCACTTAATTTTTAAGGCTCTATGGAACACTAGAGATCCCTGAGTTCAAACTCTTCCATTTTCAGGTGAAGAGACTCAGGATTTAATTCTCTGCACTGTCTACAGTGTAAAATTTTAGTTTGGTTTCCATAGGATTTGGAACATCTAAAACTGTAGATGTTGGCTGTTTAGGCAGAGAGTGAGTGAGGTCTCTTTGACCTTTCTAGGCAGGACCATACTTCCCATGGGCAGATGGAAACTCTTAGGCAGGAGAATAAGCACACCCAGGGATGTAGACACAGGCAAATCTATTGCTGTGTGCCCCTGTCCTGCTACCAGCAAGAGAGGGGTGGCGTCCGGGAACTTTTGAATCCTCTCTCTATTTGTTATAGGCCAAGGTCAGAGGCCGGCAGACCAGAGGGCATGAGGTGGTCAACTTTGCCTGCCATCACTCAACGCCTCTTTCTTTAATGCACAGTACAATTTAACACTATGTTCATGAAAAGGACAAAGTTAGAAAGCCCTCTTTTGGACAACCTTGCTGATCTCCCCCTCCCCCTGCCCAACTGACACCAGCTCCTGGTTGCCAGGCATTTGTTTTCTTTTGAGACGGAACCCTCCACAGGATTCCGCACCATCAGTTGTGGCTAAGAGGATACTGGCACTCACAGGCAGAGCTGTGCTGACCTCTGAGCCACGCAGGGCCTGCTGATAGCCACCAAAGTCTGTCTCCAGCTGCTATTGGAGCAGCTTGGTGGCGCTCTGCTGATGCTTTCTCAAAGCCTGAGACAACTTCCAGTGCTCCTTGGGTTTCCTGGCGACTTCCTGGTATGTACAGTCACCATTATGCTGATAGTGAAGTGCCTTCATACTGAAAGGAGGTATAATGAGCGAGTCAGAAATATTCTTGCTGCTACTGAAAAACTTCATCAAGTCTGTGAGAAAACCACCCTCACGAAAACAGCCAATGGAGCCGTTAAATCTTCTGTGGTAGGATCTGAGCCTAAGACATTACTGACTCTGTGTTTGTCAGCAGTCAATCAACACCTAAACAACTCTTCACTTGAGAATAATATGGCCGACTACCTTGAAAGTGAACAGCAAAGTAGGAGGCCTCAACTTTTATCGCATGGAATGATAATGGCTCGCCTTCAAGAACAGATTCAGTCACTCAAAACAGCAGCACAATCCCTTCAATCCTTTATGATGGATGTGAAAAAGACCTTAGAAGCTTCTCAGGTGAATGGGGAACAATTTCAAAAGAAAAGGAGCTATTGTGTGAAGGAAAACATTCACCTTCAGGAAAACCTACCAATCATGGCCCAGAATATGGAGGGATGGAAGGAAAGGGAGCAAGAAATGAGGGAACAGATACAAGTACTAGATGACTCCAAAGGAAAGAGGAAAGAGGCTCTGCAGGAAAAAGACATACACATCGAATCTCACTCTGAAATCTTGCTGAAGATGACAGTTATCCCTGACCATGTAAAAGCAACTTACGTGGGTGATGACAATATGGAATTAGAAAAAAAGAGAGACTCAGAAAATGGAGAACACCCAGTCTATCCACCAGCAATTGATGGGAACAAACTTAATGATGTTGTGAACTTAAATGTTTCCTCTAAAAGGCTGGAAAGAGAAGAACTGAAAGCATTCAACAAAGTATGTGAAGAAGCTGGAAGGATTGAAGAGATGACTGGGCACATAAGAAGTCTGCAGAATCAGCAAGCATCTTTCCAGGCAGAAAATTCACACCTGGAAGAGAAGATCGAAAAGCTTCAGATGAAACTTCAAATACTTTCTGAGGTTCAGCAAAAACATATGCTCCAACTTGAGAGACGTGCAATGGAGGAGGGATCTTACCACACAGAAACAGAGAAGGAACTTCGTGACATGTATGGAAAGATGAACTTCATGAACCAGAAGCGAAACCTGTATAAGAAGATGGCTGAAGACATGGAGAAAGAAATGGACCGCACCAATTCCTTCTTTCACAACCAGATTATGTTCTACGAGAAGCTAGCTCAGGAAAGGGGACTGAAAGCTCTGTCCACTGAGAGAAAGCTCAAGGAGCTAAGAAAGGAAAACAATTCCATCAAGGAAATACTGGCAAGAATACAGTTGAAGCCCCAGGTTTTCCCAAGTGGCCCTCTGGCACCTGAAGTTCAAACTGCAACCTTCAGCCTCAAGGTTTGATTCCATTTTCAAAGCTGCTGATTCTGCCCATCCTCAACTACAGGAAAGTTTCTGCCTGGGTTTTTGCTCTTTAAAGGTAGTTTTGATGGATCTCTTGTAGAGTAACTGTGGCCATTTAATGGATGTACTTACTGAACTTTGATATTACTATGATTTCTAGGGTAGTACTTTACAAATGTATATTTCTTTAGTATAGGTTATGGAATAATTCCATTTCCATGCATGTTGTAAAGTAAGATGATTAAATATTGTGTTTGAATTCAAAAAAGTCAAGCAGTTGGTTTCTTTATGATAAATATAAATGTATTTCTTAGAAAACAAGGAAAAAAAAGAGAAAAAAAAATAAAAGAATTCCTTCTCCCATTCCTCAAACTATAGAGAATGACTGAAAGATTCGTTCTGAATGTATCTAACAGGTGTGCTTCAAATATGATACCCTCTATAAATGATCTTTTATTTACAAGTTAATTTTACTTTAAAGGAATTTTAGTTCCCAAAAATGTACAAGGAAAGGAGAGGACATTCACATATATGCCATCCTTTCCCACTTTTATATTTTCCCCTATCAATAACATCTTAAATTAATACTGGACATTTGTTTTAATTACTGTACAAATATTGAAGCTTTGCTACTATCCGAGGCCTATGATTTACCCTTTGCATTCTACAATTTATAGATCTTGACAAAATATAAAATGCCCTCTATCTGTCATCGCCCAGAAGAGGGAAAGTAGTCCCCCAGGTCAAGGAACAGTAGAGCATGGGGAAGAGTGATTGGGGTTGTAACTGGAGACTAAGGGATAAGGCAGATCACATGGGGCCTTGGTGGAACTGAATAAGTTTGGATTTTATCCCAGAATTTCTACCTGTAGTGTGGGCTGGGAGATAAGAGTATTATGGGGTGGGAGAAAGGTAAAAGCATCAGGAGGAGCCTGGGGAAACATAGTTGTGTTGGAATCAGCGGGAATTTGGGGTGGAGATGAAGATTCGGGCTATATTCTCAGGGGCATCATTTTGTTCCACTTTTATGATCTGTCAACAGTACAGCATTCCTAATTACAAAACTCAGGAATATATGAGCGACATAAATAATGGGAGAAACACCTATGTATGTCTTCCCTACTGTGGTAGGGAATACACGAACAGATAAGAAGTGAACTCTAAGTCATTTACTAAGTCTGTCCTAAATACTGAATATTAGGGAAATGTACCAAAAGGTGGAAAACTGACTAGAGTAAAAGGGACAGGGAAGCAAATTTGGCTGAACTGACAGAGTCCACCTACCATGTAGGAGGTCCAAGGTTCAATCCCAGGGCCTACTGACCCCTATGATGAACTGGACCATGCGCAGTACAGACGCGGACAAGGAGCGCCATGCCATGCAGGGGCGTACCCCATATATGGGAGCCACATGCACAAGGAGTGCATCCCGTGTGACAAAAGCACAGCCTGCCCAGGACTGGTAACGGACACACGAAGAGCTGAAAGTGAAAGGTTGAAAAACCCTAGGCAAATAATAACCAGAAAAGAGCAGGGGTTGCTATAATAATATCAGACAAAACAAACTTTAAATGCAAAACAAAAAGTTATAAGAGATAGAGAAGGCCATTATATATTAATAAAATGGACAATCCACTACGAAGATACAAGTCATAAATATCTACACAGCAAACCAGGTTGTACCAAAATACATGATACAAACTTTAGCAAATCTGAAGGGAGAAACACACATCTCTAAAATAATCGTTGGAGATTTCAACACACTACTCACATCTCAGGCAGAACATTTACACAGAACATCAACAAGGGAACAGAGAACATGAACAATGTCATAGACAAGTTAGACCCAACAGTCATATAGAAAACACTGCACGCAAACTCAGAGCATCATACATTCTCCTCCAAAGTGTGGAACCTAAACAAGATATTCCTGAACAATCAGTGGGACAAAGAAGAAGTTGCAAGTGAAATAAGTAAATACATCGAGACACAGGAAAATGAGAACATAACTGATCAAAATATGGGATACAGCAAAGGCAGTCTTACAGGGAAATTTATACCCTAAAGACTTTTATTTCAAAAGAAGACAGACCTAAACTCAAACAATTCAACTGAATTATAGAAACTAGAAAAAAAACAGCAAACCAATCCTAAAGCAAGGAGAAGGAAAGAAATAAAGATTAGAGCAGAAATAAATGAAATTGAGAGAAAAAAAAAGAGAAAATCAGCAAAAGCTAAAGACGTTCTTTAAGATCAATAAAAGTGACAGATCCCCAGTACACTAACAAAAGAGAGAGAGAGAGAGAGAGAGAGAGAAAGAGAGAGAGAGGTGATGCAAAAATACAATCCGGGGAAGCAGACATGGCTCAAGTGATTGGGAGCCTACCTACCATAGGGGAGGACCCAGGTTCGACCCCTAAGGCTTCCTGCTGAAGTCAAGCTAGCCCACCCAGTGAAGAGCTCATGGCCCACACCACAAACAGTGCCACCAAGAGTTCATGCCACCGAGAGCTGGCACAGCAAGATGACATAACAAAGGGAGACCCAGAGGAGAGGCAGTGAGAGATGCAGCAGACTGGGGAGATGAGGTGCTTCAAGCAACTGAGTGCCTCTCTCCCACACCACAGGTCTCAGGATCAGTTTCCCTGTGCATCCTGAAGAGAAAGACGAGAAGAAAAGACAAGCAGACACTGAAAGAACACACAGTGAATGGACATAGAGAGCAGACAGCAAGTGCCAACAACAACAGCAACAACAAAAACACAATCACAAATGAAACAATAGGTTACGGCTGGGCCCAAAGAAATGAAAGGGACCATAACAGGAGATTATGAGAAACTGTATGCCAACAAATTAGACAACCTAGATGAAATGGACAAATTCCTTTAAATGCATACCCTATAATACCAATACTGGGTTTATACCCAGAAAAAGGGAGAGCAGAGGGACAAAGAGACACCTGCACATCTACATTCATAGCAGTGTTCTTCACAATTGTCAAAACTTGGAAACAACCTAGGTGTCCATCAACTGATGGACATCATCAACTGATGATTAGATGAACAAACTGTAGTGCATTCACGTGATGCAATGGTGTGCGCCTTTAAACATCAATGAAGTCATGAAGCATATGACAACATGGAGGAACCTGGAGGACATCATGTTGAGTGAAGCAAGCCAGACACAAAGGACAAAGGCTATATGACTGCACGATTATGAACCACCATGAAGTGAATATATTGTATAACATATTGTATGACTGCATTTATATAAAAGGAAAACATAAATCAATTTATATAGATGAAACTTAATTAGTGGTTATGTAAGGCTAGGGAAGGGAGGCTAAGGGGTGTGGAGTTTTTCCTCTTTGGAGTAATGAAATACATCTAGAATTTTGGGGGATGATAAATGCACAACATTATGATTATACTAAAAGTCTCCATTTACACACTTTAGATAGATTGTATTAAATTTGAGTATATCTTAACGAAACTAATTAAGGAATAAAGAATAAAGAATAAAGAATAACTAGAAATGGTATCTAAGTACAGCATGAGACACAGAGAAAGAATGAGAGGTGAAAATTTTCTTGTCTCCTGTTTTTTCATTATTATCAGTATTATTGATATAATGAAAATGCTCAAAAAAGCTTGAAGTGATGAATGCACAACTAGCTGATTTTACCAAATGCTACAGCAGGATGACGATGTTGAATTGGTAGTTGTGGTGGAATCAGCAGGAATTTGGGGTGGACACGGAGATTCAGGCTACATTCTAAAGGGCATCAGTATGTTTCACTTTTATGATCTGTAAACAATAAAGCATTCCTAATTATAAAACTCAGGAACAACTGTATGAAATAAATAATTGCAGGAACACTTATGTATGTCTAGGCTACTACGGTAGGGAATACACAAACCGATAAGAAGAGAACTCTAAGCCATTTACTAAGTCTGTCCGAAATACTGAATCTGGTGGACAAGAGACTAGAGAAACAAGGACCGCCAGGCCTAATGCAGTGCACCTTGATGATGTCACCTCTGCTGCAGCCTCAGTAAACTTGTCAGTCCCTTGGGTGGTCACACTCCCCTCTCTGGCTTTCCCTTGGCACATAAGCATATGCTCCTCTCTAGTTAATTCTCACCCAACAGCAAGAGAAGGGTTTCCCAAAGGTCCCTACCACTCTAAGTACTGCCCTCCTCTTGCTCTCCTCCCACAACTCAGCTTCTTAGAAACAATCCCATGCAGGCCCTCGGCCCAGTTATTCCTCTCTACTTCATCCTCTGTGTTTTCCAACTTACTGAACACTTGGGAATGACTCCACTCAAACCACTCTCCAAAGGGTAGTCCCAATTATCTCCAAAATCTCATATCAAAAAGGTCCCTTTCCTCCCTCATTCTTGATCTTTCCTTCCTGATATTGCAGACTGTTTAGAGATTTTATTCTGTTCTTCTTCTTCCACCATCTTGCTTTGCCAATATTCTCCTAGTGATTTTCCCTCCTGATTCTCATTTTTTACATCTCAGGGTCTCCTCTTCTGTTGACCCCTTAAATGCTAATGTTCCCCACATTTCAGTCTTCTTCCCAATTCTCTTTCCAGGCAACATATTCTGTTTCAGTGACTACATCCAAATCTATGGTTTCAAATGAATCAATATACCAGGGACTCTCAGCTGTTCACATTTAGCCGAGATCTCTCTCCTGAGAACCACATATAAATTTCTCTGTGGACACTTACAGGTACCTCAAATTAAAGCTGTTGCCCCAAAGCTCTGCTCTTTTGTTCCTGCATGTGCTGCTGGCCTACCAACGGCTCAATCTGCCTGGATCAGAGCTGGAGCAGTTTGTCCAGCTTCTCCTTAAACAGCATGAGCAACCACAGACCATTCAGGCAGAGGCGGAGGGTGAGCAGTAGTGGGGTGGGTGCCGCTGGGCAGGTGATGGGGGAAACTGGGGGGCAGGACATAGGGAAGAGCCTCAGAGGCTGGTGTTTGGCCAGGAGCAAAGATAGAAGTGACCTCAGACCACACATCTAGTGGACGAAAGTCTGGGAGGGTGTCTGGGTTTGGGTGCTTGGGCTTAGGCTTCTCAAATGATATTTTGCTGCTTTGAAAGGCAATGGGGAGGAAGTGGACTTGGCCCAGTGGTTAGGGCGTCCATCTACCACATGGGGGGACCACAGTTCAAACCCCGGACCTCCTTGACCTGTGTGAAGCTGGCCCACAAGCAGTGCTCGTGTGCACAAGGAGTGCCGTGCCACGCAGGGGTGTCCCCGTGTAGGGGAGCCCCACGTGTAAGGAGTGCACCCCATAAGGAGAGCTGCCCAGTGCGAAAGAAAGTGCAGCCTGCCCAGGAATGGTGCTGCACACACAGAAAGCTGACTCAACAAGATGATGCAACAAAAAGAAACACAGATTCCCAAGCCACTGATATCAAAAGCAGACAAAGAAGAACACGCAGCAAATAGACACAAAGAACAGACAACTGGGGTGGGGGGAAGGGGATATAAATAAATAAGTAAAAATTAAAAATTAAAAAAAGAAAGGCAATGGGGTAGAAGTTGTGTGGGTGAACATTTCTCCTTTTGCCGCTCTAGCACCAGTTCCAGAGGAAGTCCTACAAGCAGACCTAGAGCCAGACTTCCCTGCAGTACCTCGTCTGCCACCAGCTCCAGCTTCAGATGCAGCTTCTGGGTTGGAGGTAGCTCAAATTTTAGAGGCATCTCTAGAGTCAATTATAGTGCTTGCTCTAGCAGCTGCTGAAGTAGAGAGTGCAGGAGTCACTTCCATTCCCAAATCAAGCCCACACTTGAGAAAGGAGTTGGGAACCCTCTTCCAGTGGGTGAGGAGGGCCCCAGCAATGATTCATTGAAGCTCAATCTAAGGCCCTGCAAGTACAATGGGCCAATGCTTCCTGTGCTTTAGGACAAAAGAGACAGGAATTAGTGAGGAGGAGGATTTGAGGAAGAGGTGTAAGTGTGATTAACTTCTGTATGAAAGGCAAAAGAACCTAAATATGTGGGACACACCAACATGGCATGGCATTGCTTGCATGCGGGAGAACTGCACATGGGCCAGCTCACCACACAGGCCAAGAGGCCCTGGGTTCGAACCCTGGATCTCCTATATAGTAAGTGGACACTCTGTCAGTTGAGACAAATCCAATTATCAGAGCAAGTTCTTGACAAGGATATTATAATAAATTTCTATATCTATGATAGCCTGAAATTGCGGTTTTCCTCCTCATTTCCTGTGTTAATTAAAATGAGATACTGACTTATTCTTTCCTCCTTAAATTAAAATGTCTTGTGAGTCATCAAGTTATTGACCTGTGAAAAGTTCTCACGGTCATCCATCCCTCTCTGGTTTGCTGAAACACACAAGTACCCATGTTGCAAGCAGATGTGCATTTCAGTATCACTAAACTGGGTGAGGAGCAGAGACATCCCATAAGAACTCCTGGGATGAGGACTGAAGGGCATTCAGAGGGCACAGCAAAAACCTCTCAAATGGGGTGTCTTTAAAAACCACATTTTTAAGGACCACTTCCTGACACCTTTTGGAGAAACAGGGAATATTTTCTGGTTCTCATGCTAAGATTTATTTTGACCTCTGATTAGGAAATTGTAGTTTTCAAGATGAACTCTAGAATTCCAGGACTGAGGGGAAATGCAAAAAGATCAAAACCTACGATGTGGAAGGGAAAAGGACAAAGGAAGATTGCTAGGAAGTGGACTAAGAGCAGGCAGGACTGTGCCTCCTCAGTCCCCATCAACAGAGCGACTTGGTCAAGCAGTTACCTTAGATTGTATCCTCCTGACATCCCGGGTCCTGAGCTCAGTAATTATTACCTGGTTGGTCTGTATCCAGGGCAGACATTTCTGATGCAGCTGGGCCTCCTGTCGTAAGCATTACTCTCTTTATGAACTGGTATTTAACTAGTGTGGGTACAGGGAATGGGGAGTCATGCTTTAATTGGTAGCGTTTCTCTATGGACTAATGGACAAGTTTGGTAGTGGATGGCAGTGACAACATCATGAATATGAATAACATCACTGGCTAGCGGACTTGGCCCAGTGGTTAGGGCGTCCGTCTACCACATGGGAGGTCTGCGGTTCAAACCCCGGGCCACCTTGACCCGTGTGCAGCTGGCCCATGCGCAGTGCTGATGCGTGCAAGGAGTACCCTGGCACGCAGGGGTGTCCCCCGTGTAGGGGAGACCCACGCACAAGGAGTGTGCCCCGTAAGGAGAGCCCCAGTACGAAAGAAAATGCAGCCTGGGCAGGAATGAAGCCCCACACACGGAGAGCTCACACAACAAGATGACTGCAGCAAAAAGAAACAGAGATTCCCATGGCTCTGACAACAACAGAAGGGGACAAAGAAACAAGACTCAGCAAATACAAAGAACAGACAACGGGGGGTATAGGGGGGTAGGGGAGATAAATAAATAAATAAAAATAAAATAAAATAACATCACTGAATTCTGTGTTTGAAAGTAAGCAAATGGAAAATTTTAGGTACATTACTAGAATAAAACTTTCAAACATAGAAATATACAACACAGAGAACCCTAAAGTTAACTATGGCATACTCTGAAGATTATAATTCTAATAATACTATTTCATCAGTTATAACAAAAACACTGAATTAAGAGCAAGAGGTAATAATAGGGAAAACTGCCAGTGAAAGGGCTACATGGAACTCTGTAATTTATTCATGATTACCATGAAACTACATTTCTAATAAAAAAGTTTAGGAAATAAAATATATTTAAAAAGCAAACCAATAAGCAATGTTAATTCAGCAAAGAAAAGACTGCTATGAACATGCCAATTGTTGCACAAAACCATTTACCAACATCCAATACCTTTTGATGATGAAATATAAAAAACAAACAAGCCTACCAAAGTAAGACTAAATAGGTAGCATCATACTCAGTAGTGCAAGACTGTAAGCCCCCATGACAGGAATAGGGCAAATCGAAGATGCTGTTTTTGCCACTGCTCTTCATCACTGTCCAGGATGTCTCAACGTGAAACAAGAAAAACAAGGAAGAGGCATCCAAATTTCAAAGGAAGAATGAAAACTATCTATATTTAGAAATGACATGATTTATATATAAGAAACCCTCTAGAATTCACAAAATACTGTCACAGCTAATAAACAATGCCAGAAAGTTGCACAAAAGCCTAATTGTATTTCTATAACATAGCAACAAACAATCTGAAAAGAAAATTAAAGCAATTTCTTTTACAACAGCAACAAAAAAAAATATTTAGAAAGAAATTTAACCAAGGAAATGAAGGATTTGTTACCTGAAAACCATAAGCCATTGACGGGACACATTCAAGGAGGGCGACCTGGGGAGGACGTTTCAGGAGGCTGACATGAGCGGAGACTCAGGACTGAAGCGTTTCGCTCACTGTGGACAGGGCGTGAGTTGTTCCACGGCCACTGGGTCTTCCCGCGTCGTTACCACCCCACAAAGCACTCGTCCTCAAGGGACACAGCGACAGTCTTGGGGCCTAAAGGGGAGGTCTTCTTCACTTGCTCTGACGTTCAGATGGGCCAAAAAGACCAGTCAGGCACTCTCTCCTGACAGCCAGGGCAGCCAAGGAAACTGGGAGCTTCCGGTTCCACTGAGGACTGGCGCCTCCTTCAGGCCACAATCAGAAACACCAAAATTAAGTGTTCAAATTATTTAGGGTCATAATTCTGCAAGTTCAAAGGAAATGGAACTGTCAAATGCCTTGATGTGAATCTATGCAGATAATTAGAAGAAAATTACAAGGTAAATATACACAGCTCAATTGGTTTCCCCTTCCTTGCAATTAAAAATGAAATAAACACATGCAAATCCATTTATAATAGTAAACACAGGTAATAAATTCCTTTGGTCAAACTTAAGAAAATATGTAACTATTATTATCTCATAAACTAGGAAAAACTTGAAGAAAATTTAACAAGTTCAATCAATGAAAACATATTCCTTATTCATGGTAGGTAGATTCAATATTTTTAAGATCTTACACAAAATCCCAGAAATATATTTTGTAGAGATTTTTGAACAGTTTCTACTCCTAGAAAAGCATGCAAAACACTTAAGAACAAAATTGAAGAGCCCACACTGACTGATCCCAATCCTGATTATAAATCTACATTAATTAACAGTGACTTTAGCACACAGAAAAATGGAAAAAGAACAATAGAGTCCGTATATAGACCCATGGAAATATACTCAAGTGAACATAACCGTTGGAACAAATGGAACTGGAACAACTGGATGGACACATAAAAAAAAACAAATAATCAAAGACATAAACTTTACCTCATACACAGAAACTCACCCAAAAGAGTTTCTACGTGTGGCAGTTTGGTATTATTTATGAATTCCAAACAGATAGGTTGATTATGTTTGCAAACTGGTCTACTGCTCTGGGTGTGATACCCACTGATTGTATTAAAGCAAAACAGATTACATTTACTTCATTAAATTAAGATTAGGACATTGATTCAACTGTTAGGTCATCATCAGGATTGAGTCCCTGCTCCCTTGGTGGGCCATAAAAATGGACACTCACTAAAGAAAACACACAGGAGAAGATACACAGAGGAAAAGAGAGAGGTCCATAGACAGGGAAGTGGAGAGAACTTTCCTGCTGAGGCCCTGAGACACATGAGCCATTTCTCTGATAGTTTCCACTTGAAGAGAACAGAACAGCTGAGCCCCAGGCCAGCTTACAGCTGAGATCAGAAGAAACTGGACCCACAGAGCCTTAAGAGGAAAGAGGAAGGCTGAACCCTCCCAGACTTCGCCTGCCATCTTGCTTCAACACATGGCAACGGACCCAGGGTGAAGAAGTAACCTTGAGTTGTACTCTTTAGGGTCATGTAACTCTAAATTTTTACCCCAAATAAATACTCTTTCGAAAAGCCAACCGATTTCTGATCTTTGCATCAGCACCCCTTTGGTGGACTAGTACACTAGGCTTCTGTTTAAGATGCAATACAATAAAAATTTCAAAACCAAACAGAAGCAGAAATCTGCCTCACCTGACGTTCGCTGAGGAATTTTATAAGCAACATCTGAAGAAAGAGTCATGAAAGGAAAAAACAGTAATGGGACTTTATTTTTTTTAACTAAAAATTCTCCTCTGTTGGAAACACTGTTAACTGAATGAAAAGACCTCAAGACTGCACTGGCACAAAGTTTTATAAAATATATCAAAAAAGCACTTGGGAAGTGGACCTGGCTCAACTGATAGAGCATCCACCCTCCATATGGAGAGTCTAGGGTTTGATATAGAGGGCTTCCTGAGCTGTGTGGTAAGCTGGCCCACACGCAGTGCTGACACATGCAAGGAGTGCTGTGCCATGCAGGGGTGTCCCCAGTGTACGGGAGGCTCATGTACAAGGAGTGCACCCTGCAAGGAGATCCACCCATACAAAAAAAGCAAAGCCCACCCAGGAGTGGTGCCGCACACATGGAGAGCTGACACAACAAGACGATGCAGCAAAAAGAAACACAGATTCCTGGTGCTGCTGTCAAGAATGCAAGGGGACGCAGAAGAACAGACAGTGGAGGGACACAAGAGACAACTGGAGGGGGGGAGGAAAGGGGAAAGAAATAAATAAAAAATAAATCTTAGAAAAAAAAAGGACTAGTACCAAAATATACAAAATGCCTATATAACTCAAGAAAAAGAAAACAAACTATGCAATTAAAAAACTGGAAAATGACTGAAGAGACACCTCACCAATTAGGTATACAATAGGGAAATAAGCACATCCACTCTTTCCTATGGCTAACATCCAAAGAACAGGCAATCCAATGGCTGGCAATGATATGGAACAACAGGAACTCTCATGCGTTGCTGGGAAGGAATACAAATGTCACGGCCACTTTGGAAGACATTTTAGCATGTCTCATAAAGATAAACATATCTTAGCATGTGACTCATCAATCAAAGTCCTGGGTATGTACCCAAGTTTGTTTGATAACTAATGCCCACATAAAAAGCACTACCCATATATTTATAGAATTGGTGTGATAAATGTTACAATTGATGAGAGCATTTTTTTTAGATTTTTAAAAATTCATTAAAGTATATCACTCTTACATGACATACATAGACAGTAAGTGTATAGTAATACTTGTATACTTACAAAACAAACGTACGTAACATCATACAGGGCTGTCATACCTCACCCTACCAACAATACCTTGTTGTTAAACATTTCTAATAATGATTAAAGAGCATCCTCAAATTACTACTAACCAAAGTATTTTTCCAACAAAAAAAAACTATTTTTTAATGCATTTATACTTGATCATACATAAACAATAAATGTAGAGTAAAAGCTGTGAACTCACAAAGCATAACATCATTCAGGGGTCCCATACATCAACCCTTCACCAACACATTTCATTGTCATGAGATATTTGTTGCAAGTTACAAAAGAATATTGACAAACTCTTACTACGAATTATAGTCCCCGTCTTACCGTGGTGTATTTTATCCCCAACACACCCTATTATTACTTTTTAATATATTTTTATGACAGATGTTGTAAACTTACAAAACAATCATGGACATGTGCAGAATTCCCAAACAAAACATCTCTATCAACACACCATACTGTGGTAGAACATTTATAAAGATTATGATATAATATATTTTTCTAAATATATTAACTAAAGGCCATGGTTTAACTTATGTTTAATTGTGTGGTGAAGTTCCATGGATTTTTTAAAATTTTTATTCTGTTACCATATATACAATCTAACATGCCCCTTTCAATCATTTTAGATGTATGTCTCAGTGATGTTTAATTGTGATCATATCTGTACTACGATGCCTCTCATCAATTACCAAAACATTTCCATCATTCCAAACAGGACCACTGTACATTTTAAGCCTTAACTTCTTATTTTTATACCCACATCAGTAATGAATACTCTACATTCTGATGCTATGAGTTTGTTTGCTCTAATTATTTCAAAAAATATACTACAATATTTGTCTTATTGGTCTGATTTATTTCACTCAACAGCATGTCCTTTAAAAGGTTCATCCATGTTTTCACATGTATCACGAATTCGGTCCTTTATACAGCTGAATAATATTCCATTGTATGTCTAGACTACATTTTATTCATCCATTCATCCGCCGATAGATGCTTAAGATGCTTCCATCTTTCGGCAATTGTGAAAAATGCATTGTCCAAATACCTGGTCAAGTCCGCACTTTCAATTCTTTTGGGTATATACTTAGTAGAAAGGTTGCTGGATCATAGGATAATTCTATATTTCACTGAGGAACCATGAAAGGAAATATCATTTTGCATTGCTACCAGCAGTGAATGAGGGTTGTCCTCCATCTCCTGTCAAAAACTTGTTATTTTTCATGTAGTTTAATGAAATAAAAGGTGGCAAATTCAGTTGTACAGGAGGACCACTCCCAATGTAGGGGCTCATTTCCGCCAGCAACCCTGGGAAGCATGTTCTGAAGAGGGTGGGGCCACAGGAGGGAAGGAATTTAGTCATCAGTCACCTCCAGAAGGAAAGACACCCCATTCAAAAGACTTGGATTACAGGGGTCCAAGTTACCTCTACAGAAAATCCATGAAATTCACACATTGCCAGTCACAATGAATTTCTCCCAACATCTTATGATCATCAGCCAAGTCTGTTAGGTGGAATGTTGGGAAGACCCTGTAAAAATCCTCTGACTATCCTTGCTTGAGGAAAACAGAATCTGCACGGGAGGGAGACAAGTCTGATGCCTGTGGCAGGATCATGGTTGCAGAAAGAAAGACTTAGGAGAATAAGCCCACCCAAGGTAGTGGGTACAGAAACCTTCTTTCATGTGAGTCCTGCCATTATTTCCTGACATGCTCCTCTGCAGGGGAGAGGCAAGGGCATGGCACTGCTTAATCCTCTGGTTTCCTGTAGGCCCAGGTGGGGCCACAGAGACCAGAGCACATGGGATGGTCTCCTTTGCCAGCCATCAGAAAACTCCTCTTTCCTTAATGCACAGGACAATTAACTCTTTCTATTTATACAAGGATCAAAGTTAGAAAGCCCTGTTTTACAGAACCTTGCTGGTCTTTCCATCTACAGCCCAGCTCAGAGTCTTTCTTGGTGATATCTGGACAGTTTCACTGAAGGACCCCAAGACTCCAAGTACTGTCCTCCCCTTGCTCTCCTTGCAGAGCTAACCTTCTTAGAAACAGTCACACGCAGGCCCTGTCCTGACTAAGTCATCTCTATTTCAATCCTCTGTGTTCTTCAACTTGCTCGACCTACCCAGCAACTTCACTGAAACACCCTCCTACAGGTATTCCAATTACTTTCAAATTCTCATATGCAATGACCACTTTCCTTTATCTATCTTGATCTTTCCTTCTTGATTTTGCAGCATTGTTTACAGTTGGGATATATTCTTACCCTTCTGCTATCTTGCTTAACTATATTTTCCTGCTGGATCCCCATCCTAATTTTCCTTCTTACATCTCAGTGTCCACTTCTTCTGTTGACCCCTCACATGTTGATGTTCCCAAGGTTTGATCTTCTCACTTTCCTTCTCATCCACCACATTCTATTTGAGTGACCACATCCAAACCTATATTTTCAAATGACTCAATATACCAGTGACTCTCAATTTTTTCTACCTACCCCAGATTTCTCTTCCGAGTTCCACACAGGAATTCCTCACTCGTCTCTCATAAATTCATCAATCTAATGTTGTCAACCGAAATTTCTGCTATCTCTGCCCTATCAGAATGAATGTCACCCAATTCTTTAAGCCAGAAACTACAAGATTTCCTGAATACTTCTCACTCTATCATTCTCCAATGCAATTAGTGCAGAGATCCATCAATACTACTACCTAAATATATTTTCTCAATTTCTCCCAACCTTCCCATTTCTCTCATCATAAACTTAATTCACTATTTCATTGCTGAAGCATGGATTATTGCCACAAACTTCCAAATATTTTCTCTTCTTCTGGCCTGGCCTCACTCATATTTATTTTCTATACTGCTGCTAGCATATTATACAATTCAAAATGTTCCTTATTGAAAACCACTCAATGATTTTTGTAGCTTTCACAATAAAATGCAAATTCCACAGCATTTTAGAACAGAAATCTCTTGGACTGGTCATGATCTGCTTCTGCGGTTTTTCTGCCAACAACCCAACACAATTATCTTACACTAGAGGTCACCAAATTCAACACACTGTTCTAAGGAGCACTTCCTCAAGATATTAATAAGTTCTTGTCAAATAATTTTGTGAACATACGGAAATAAATTAAACACAATAATGGACACTGGAGATATCCAAATAGGAACAGAGAAGATAAAATTCTGAGTACTGGCCTCCTGTATTTCCCTATCAACACCTCTATGAATTCTGTTTGGGAAACATACTGAAAGGCTGTTGGGAAAACCTACAGTTCTGACAATATGGTGTGCTCTCTTGCTTCTCCACCTCTGGCTAGGGTGCCATCCATTCATTCACTCTTTCATTTGTTCATCCATTCCAAAATGAATTCACTCTAAATCAACTAGTACAGGCTGTATACATTCAGTGGGAAGACATGGTTTTGTGAACTAAACTTTGTAAACTAATGATTATAGCAGTTGTCATTTCCCTACACATAGCACCCTTCTTTTTGAACCTATAGTTAGTACTAGAGTTCATAGGTATATGTCCAAGAGACTTAAATCTTTGGGCTATCCATGGGCCAGGTGGGCCCTGATCTCAACAGAGTTGCAAAAACTACTCTCCAGTTCATTGGACTCACCAAGTACAACTAACAAGACTTACCGTTATTCTACCAATGGAAGAACTTTTATCACTGATGTGGAAGCAATGGCCACTGGAGTTTGAGAGGGGAGGGAGAAGGAAAAATAGGTGTAATATGGGGGCACTTTGGGGGCACTGGAATTGTCCTAAATTATGTGGCAATGACTACAGGCCATTACATATCTTCTCACTTATAAAATTGTGCAAGAGTGAATGTAAAGTATAATGTAAACTATAATCCAATGAACAGGAGTAAAACACAAAGTCCTGTGTCCCAGCCCGCGGGATAGTAACGAGGGCTCGAAACCTGCCGAGAAAGAATGGTGGGACAAGAGACACGAAGAACGACAGCAAGACAGTTTTTTGATCAAGCTGCAAAATTTTATTGAGGGAACAAAGCATATATACTCTTGGGAAGGGGAGGGGCGGTGGATGGAGAGGTGGTGGTTAGGGATTGGCTGTTGCTGTTGCTGGGGGAAGTGGCAGGGTTTAGGGATTGGTGGCTGCTGTTGCTGGGGTGGAAGGCAGACTTCAGTTTCGCACCTTGCGCCTGCGCATTGCTGTGTTAGCCTGGGCAGTGGTGGGAAACAGAGAACAAAGGAGCAGGGGGGGAAGGAGAACAAGGAAATGGGCTCCGCTCTGGCAGCCCTGTTACCGGCATTGCTGAACTCAATGCATGCCTGTCTTAATCGCTCCCAACAGTCCTGCCACTAAATCCATAGGAAAGAGAGAAATTGAGCATCTGAGTAAACTCACCATCCTAATCATATATCTAGATTTAAGCAAAAAATTATAAGCCACACTAAGAAAATAGAAGAAATGACCCCAGAAAAGAATATATCAAAGTCCTAGAAGATACATAGGATTTCAGACGACTGATCAATGAGATGCACACAAATTTCCAAAATCAAATTAAAGAGTGGAAGGGCAATATGGCTAAAGAGTTAAAGGACATTAAGAAGACAATAGGTGAGCTCAAAGAGGAAGTTGAATACCTGAATACAAAACTAAGAGAACTCATGGTGTTGTAGAATTTCAGAGAGGTTCAATTATTTGCGTATAGAGAGGCCAGGACTCAAGAATGATTTTGAGAAGGAAAAATGGTTTATTGAAGGCAGGCTGGACTCGGGAGCTTTCTGTTTCAATCCCCAGCCCGGAACAAGATTTTTGAGTCCCTTTTATACAGACAGGAAAGGCCAAATGGTCCTTTTGTTTCAGTTCTCAATAGGCTTGAATTAGCATAGATGTCTTCCACATCTTAGGTAAGCTTTTAGTATGGACCGCAGGCATTCTAGACAAGCTTTTAGCATATTTGGTTTGCATTTCCCCTGAATACTTAAACTTTATACCCCTTGCATTGTACTGTTTCCTGGGACTGGAGTCCTTGCCATGGTCACCAAGGGCAGGAGTGCTGCCTTTTATCATCCCACACCCACAAGTCACAGATAGTTTAGGTTATCTCTGAAGAGACAAAGAGGCTCTCACCCATAGCCCACATCAATGGTAATGAAAGACATGAAAAGGGAGATATAAAACAATTTAGAGGGTAGCATATGTAGCTCAAGTACGTAAGCACCTCCTTCCATATATAAGGTCCCAGGTTCAGATTCAATCTCCAATACCTCCAAAAAAAAAAAAACTCTCCTTGGGAAGTGGATATAGCTCAACCATGTCTATGCCCTGGGTGCAATCTACAGTATCTGCTAAAAAATTAAATAATAAAGTAATAAAACATTAGAAGCATACAACAGCAGACTCGACACGATAGCACAAAGAATAAGTGAAGACTGAACAACTAAAACTGAAGAAAGAAAAGAAAAGAGAGAGAAAAGAAAGGGGAAAAAAAATGAGCAAGCCTTCAGGGAGTTAATTGATAACATAAAAGAAAACAAAATTAGTGTCAAGGGAGTGCCAGAAGGACAAGAGAAGGAAAAGGGGGCAGAAACAGTATTGGAAGAAATAAGAGCCAAAAATTCCCCAATTCTCACAAAAGAAATGAACTGTACGTCCAGGAGCATAGCATACACCAATGAGAATAAAAGCAAATAGACCTACTCCAAGATGCATACTACACACAAAGACAAACATCAAAGAGAAAAAGAAAACTCTGAGATAAGCAATGGAGAACCAATCCATCATATACAAGGGACACCTATTAAGACAATGCAGATTTCTCATCAGAAAGCCACAGCCAATATCATACTCAATGGGCAAAGGTTAAAAGCATTCCATCCAAGATCAGAAACATGACAAGGATGCCCCCTGTCACATAGTTATTCAACATTGTGCTGGAATTTCTAATGGAAGCAATTAGACAAGAAAGAAAGTAATAAAAGGCATCCAAATACAAAAAGAGGAAGTGAAAGTCTCATTATTTGAGGATGACATGATTCTATATTTAGAAAACTCTCAAATGTCTTTGACAAACCTACTTGAGCTAATAAACGATTTCCGCAAACTGTCAAGATACAACAAGCAAAAATCAAAAATGTTTCTGTATACTAATACTGACCAATCTGAGAAAGTAATCAGGGGGAAAATTCCATTTAAAACATTGGTGTGGAGAAAGTGGCCATGGTGGCTGCTGGGTGTGGGGATTGGGAGGAACAGATGAGATGTGGAGGCGTTTTCGGGACTTGGAGTTGTCCTGCGTGGTGATGCAGGGACGGTTACCAGACACTGTGGGTCCTCCCATGGCCCACTGGATGGAACATGGGAGAGTGTGGGCTATGATGTGGACCAATGACCATGAGGTGCAGGGATGCTCAGAGAGGTATTCACCAAATGCAATGAATGTGTCATGATGATGGAGGAGAATGTTGCTATGGGAGGAGTAGTGAGGCAAGGAGGGTGGGGGGTATATGGGGACCTCATAATTTTTTTTAATGTAATATTAAAAAAAGGAATTTAAAAAATAACATAAAATAAAATAGCCACAAAAAGTGTCAAATACCTAGGAATCCATTTATCCAAAGCAGGACAAGAACTATATGCAGAAAAATACAAAGCAATCCTAAAGGAAATCAATGAAGACCTAAACAAATGGAAAGATATTCTCTATCCATAGATTGGAATACTAAATAACATGAAGATGGCAGTCTACCCAAACTAATGTACAAGATTCAAAGCAATATCAATCATAATTATAACAGCCTATTTACAGAAACAGAAAAGGCAATTACCAAATTCATTTGGACAGGAAAGTGTGCCCAAATAGCCAAAAGAATTCCAACAAAAGAAAAGGGAAGTGGGAGGAATTTCACTGCCTGAACTTGAAATATATTACAAAACTACACTGGTCAAAAGAGCAGGAATACTGGCATAAAGATAGACACTTTGATCAGTGGAATAGAATGAGTTTAGAAATAAAACCAAAGCCATGCTAACGGAACAAAACAATCTCTTCAACAAATGATGCTGGGAGAACTGAATATAAACAAAAGAATGAAAGAGGACCCCTATCTCACACGCTAAGCAAGAATCAACTCAGAAGGAATCAGAGAGGAAACAATCAGCAAGATGGCAGCAGAGTACGGCGCTCCTACAGTCAGCTCATGGTACACTTAATAATGACCCAGAGCTTTCTAAAGTACCTGCGTGCGGACTCCAGAAGACCAGACAGGATCCTGGAACATCCTTGGGAGAAAGGAAGGAGGAGACTGTGCATCTGCACAGAAGATTCATGAGTATAGCACTGAATGCCACAAAAGCCAGTGCTCATATTCCACTGGCAGCACAAGTCACCTCAGGGTCTACTCCCTGGTTGGAATTAGAAGCTCCATTTCCCAAAAATGGGGGAGGAAAGATGGTTGGGCACTAAATTCAGCTACTGATTGGTAAATTAAGCTGCTTAAAGTCTACTCCTAAAAGAGCTAAAGGTTGAACCAGTCCAAGTCAGAACAAGGCAAGCTGCCACCATTTTGACTCTGTCCCCGGCCTGAGTGGAAGCTGGGCTGAATGAAAATCACAGTGCCAGAACATTCCAGCTCCTTTCAATCCACATGTGATTGCAGCTCTAGCATAATCCTCAGCCCCACCTCTGTCAGGGAGGAAGCTGGAGGGCCTATGCCAGCTTCTCTAGGAAACTACAGGCCATGCTGCAGAGGCCAGTGCTCATGCTACTTTGCTGCCCAAGCCTCCTCAGTTGTTATACAGTGATCACAGTCGAAAGCTCTATTTTCCAAAATCATGGGAGGAAGAGATGGTTGGCCATCAACTTCAGCTATTGAGTAGTAAATTCAGCTGGTTAAAGTATAACCCTCAGAAAAGCTGAAGTCTGAACTAGTCCAAGTCAAAAACAGGGCAGTAGCCACCATTTTGACTCCACCCCTGGCGTGAGGGGAAGTCAGGCTGACTGAAAATCACAGCGACAAAGGGACTGGCTTCTTTCCACCCAGAGAGGGCTGCAGCCCTAGCCTAGGCTGCAGCCTCATCTCTGGCAGGGAGGAAGCTGGCAGAACTTGCACCAGTATCTCCAGGTAACTACAGGTACATTCTGCTGGCACAGACTAAGAGTCAGAACTGTTGTCATTTTGGACCTGCTCAGCATAGATTGACGCCCAATCCTGAAGCTGATTCCCCACACCAAACAGGGGGTTAAAGGGCTTGAAACTTCATCTGTGTCTCTGGATAATAATAGATTGTCTTGGTCTGCACAACTTGTATTATTACACACAGATGTGGCTCTGTCCCTATCTCTGGCAAATGAGAAAGGTAGGAGAAGCTTCACTGGTCCCTGGGCAAAGCAGGCATCATAAGCATTCAGAGCTACAGTACCAACTACATCCTCACCCCCTACTACACAAGCAAGGGAGAAAGGGCAAGGAAGCCTAAAAAAAAGAGACAAAGTGCACTCTGAATAAATACATACAGTAAGCCAGATGCCAAGATATCAGCAACAAACTACAATCCATACCTTGCAACAGGACGTGATGGTCCAGTTTAAGGAATAAGATATGCCTCCAGATGACATAAAGGAGTTCAGACAATGAATGACAGATGTTCAAATACATCTCCTTAATAAATTCAATGAGATGGCTAAAGAAATTAAGCTCATTAAGAAGGCACAAAGAATAATTTGAAAGCATACACAGAAAAATAGCAGATACTAAGAGAATGCAAGGCTGAATAAATAAAATTAAAAATACACTGGAGTCAGATGAGAGCATAATTGAGGTGGCAGGAAAAAAGGATTGGGGAACTTGAATACATGGCTCTAAAAGTGAACATATAAAAGAACAGATAAAGAAAAGAATGGAAAAAACTAATTAAGGTCTAAAGGAACTAAATAAAAGGAAAAGATGTGCAGCCACCATGTCACGGGTATCCCAGAAGGAGAGGAGAAGTGAAAAGGAATATTTAAAGAAATAATGCTAGGAAAATTTCACAACCTTATTGAAGGACACAGATATCTGTGTCCAAGAAGCATAACATACTCTCATCTGAAAATCTTAATAGACCACCTCTGAGACACATACTAATCAGAATGTCTAATGCCAAGGCAAAGAGAGAATTCTGAGAGCAGCAAGAGAAAAGCAATGTACAACATATAAGGGATACCCATAAGGTTAATGCTGATTTCTCCTCAGAAACAATGGAGCAGGAAGGTAGTGATATATTTAAAATGCTCTAATATAAAACTGCCAGCCAAGAATCTTATATCTAGCAAGACTAACTTCCAAAAATGAAGGTGAGTTCAGAATATTCACAGATAAACAGAAACTGAGAGAGTTTATAACAAAGAGTCTGGTCTTGCAGGAAATACTAAAGGGTGTGCTACAGGCTGAAAAGATAAGACAGGAGACAGCAACTTTATTTATTTGGAAGAGTAAGGGATCCCGAATAGCCAGAAATACCTTAAAAATGAAAAAGTGAAGGTGGGGAACTCACTTCCATACTTTAAATCATATTACCTAACTATAGTGGTAACCTAACAGCATGGTGCTGACAAAAAGATGGACATATAGATGAAAGGTATTGAACGGATGGTTCAGAAACTAACCCTCACATCTATAGTCAGGTGAGTTTTGACAAGACTTTCAAACCCACCCAGCTTGGGAAGAACAGACCATTCAAAAAATAGTGTTGGGAGAACTGGATATCCACAGCCAAAAGAAGGAAAAAGACTCCTATCTCATTCCTTATACAAAAATTAATTCAAAATGGATCAAAAACCTAAATAGAAATGCAAGAACCATAAAGACTGTAGAAGAAAACGTAGGATGGCATCTCAAAGGCCTGCTGATAGGTGGTGCATTTTAAAAGGAAATAAGAGAAGTGCTGAGGACTACTGATGCTGACTGTAGAAGTTTTAATTAACTTTACTGTAAAAATGTGAAACATATAGATTTGATGGTAACACATTGCAGTGAGTAATAGCTGCTTTAGAAATGGGAATATGGCTGGAAAGGGAAGTCTAGGGATGTAAATGTCAATTGAAAGAGAGCTAGGGAATAATCTAGGCACTGAATAACAATATCAGAATGGCCATTATCAAAAAGATAGAGAACTACAGGTGTTGCAGAGGATGTGGAGAGATAGCAACACTTCTTCACTGTTAGTGGGAAGGCAGAAAGGAACAGCCATGGTGGAGAACTATTTCACAGTGCCTAAAGAAGTTAATATAGATCTGCCACATGACCCAGCACTACCACTACTGAGTATATATATATATACCCAGAAGTGTTGTGGGAAACTGGCTTACGTGTTCCTTCTTGTAAATGTTGCACTTGTTCTATTGTAGATTTTGCAGTTATTCTCTATTATTGTAGATGATGTTGCAGTTCTGATAGCAAACAGCTGCTCGGTAGTGTCCAACAAATGCAATGTGGAAATTAGGGTCGAGTCTCTCAGTTCCAGAAGCTGTGAGTCCCCTTGTCCCGTCTTTATCTCCTCTCTTGTGTATCTCTCTCTGTCCTTTATTTCTGCATTAACTGTGCCACCCTCCCTTCATGCCAACCTATAGCTGAGCTAATCTCAGCACAGAACTGAGAGCACTGACACGAATAGACATCTGCAACTGGTGTTCATAGCAACATTATTCACAATTGTCAAAAGTTGGAAACAACCCAGGTGTCCATCAACAGATGCATGGATAAAGAGTTGTCTATTCACATGAAGGAATATTATGCAAGTGTAAGAAAAAATGAAGTCGTAAAACACATGACAACATGGATGAACCTGGAGGACATTATGTTGAACACAGCATGCCAGACACAAAAGGGCAAATATTGAATACTGTGTTACCAGGAACCAAATATACTGTGTAACATATTATATGATTTTATAAAATGTAAACGTTTCCAGTACATTTAAATGAGAACTGAAGGTTTTAATTCAACTGTTTTCTTTACAATTTTTAATTGTTTATATTTTCAATTATTAAATGTACATAATGAACCTAATTTTTAAAGAGCATAGAAAAAAAAGGACATGGAGGACAGTTTGAATTGGATCCCACTGAACAAATCTGAAACATTTGAGAATCAAAATCAATAATGACGACCCACTGAATTTAACAGTTTATGAGTAATTGGAAATTCTGATGAGGAACAAGACATTTCCATAGTCTCAATGTGCCTCCCCATAAAATTCTTGTTAATTACAAAACTGAAAAGGATAAGTTTACAACAGAGGATCCTGGTAGACATGACTGCAATCAGGTGAAGGAAGTAAACTTAAGTGCTAATGAGGCAAGTTAAACCCTTTCTCCCTGACAGGATTCAATAAGAACATAGCAACGCTTTGTGATATTCCTGCCAATGATGCATAAATCCTCTTTAATATAAGGAAGAAATAGGAGGAAACTGGATGTGATTCAAGTCCTAGAGGAAGTAAACCATGCTAATGAGGCAAGTTAAACCCCTTCTCCCTGACAGGATGCAATAAGAACATAGCATCACTTTGTGATATTCCTGCCAATGATGCACAAATTCTATCTAATATGAGGAAGAAACAGAGGGAAGCGGATGTGGCTCAAGTGATAGAGCTTCCACCTACCTTATGGGAAACCTGGGTTCAATCCCTGGAGCCTCCCGGTGAAAAAGGAAAAGAGAAAGCATGCTTGCACAGCAAGCCAGAGCCCGCGCGGGTGCCCTTGTGGTGAGCCGGTACCTACACGAGGGCCCGCACGAGTGCCCGCATAGTGAGCCAGTGCCCCACACAAGTGAGTCACACAGCAAGACGGTGACACATGAAAACAGAGACAAGGGGAGAGTCAGCAAAGTGCAGCAGAAACCAGGAACTGAGGTGGCATAATCAACAGGCA